>NW_005354999.1:675029-688516 GCF_000412655.1 Myotis brandtii
GAATAAAACCCAGTGACAAAAATTATCCACGGCAGACACCACCCAGGCTCTGCGCTATTTGTGAGTTTCCATCCAATATGGTGTAGACTCATTAATTTGAGCTAACCAAGTGGGACTAATGCGGTGTCATCTGTGTGCCAGGCTCTCTGGCATTCGTGGACACGGCATGTGATTTCCTAGGCCAGAGCTTCTCCATGGGGTGCTGGGGGGTGGAGTGCAGGTGGGTCAAGATACTGGAGCCTTGAGGCGGAGGCAGCCGGGCCTCTTCACCCCAGTGAGCTGCTCAGATGTGATTGTTTTCTATGCTTGTCCTGAATTAAAAAGATGCAGAAGGAGCCCTCTAGGCAATGCTGTGAGCTGGATATTAATAGCCCCATTGTATAATGGAGGAAATAGGAGCTCATAGAGATGCTAATTAAATTTGCAGTGAAGAACTAATATTTATCTAAGTTATACTCTCTGCTAGACATTTTCTTCCAAATCAACAGCAAATTAGGAGGCTGTGACTAAAGTGTGAATTTGAAAATAAAATTTCAAGAGCACTGTATAACTTCTCAAATAGATTTTCTAAGCAATTTAACATTATCTCTTTGTATACAGGTGGTGCAAATACAAAACATAAATAAGAACTAGCACTGTACGTGAGGCACTGTTCTCAGTACCATGTACTGGTACCAGACAAAAAGCATTAGGAAATACTGATACAAGGGAAGCATAAGTAACTCATATAACATCACAGCCAGTAAGCAGAGTTAGGATTCAGGCTCAGCTCATCTGACTTCAGGGCCAGTGCACTTAACAATGACTGGACATTGCCTTTTTTTTTAAAAAAAAATGGCTACATATTGAATTAATATGTCAATGACAAAAGCAATGAAGAAAGGAAAATTATTAAAGTTAAGAGCAATGACATATGAGTTGTGTTAAGGACATTTGGTCACAAATTAGAATGCGTTTAAATGAATTTATGTAAAAAAGAACTCTCAGAAGGGAGAAGGAGAAGGGTGAGCCCACGTGGAGGGTGCAGCTCTGGCAGTGGAAAAGGGTTATGATTGTCGTCTCTCTTGACTCAGCCTGAAACTGGCATTTTCTCTCTTGGAGCCCTGACAACATCTCTCCTGTGTCTGCCAGTTTCTATTGTGTAAATGCTCCCTGATCTTGGCTGATCTCAAGCTACCGATGTGATGTAATTGAACAGGGAGTAGGGAGTGTAAGAGCAGAAATGACTCTCGAATCAGTGCAGTCCAGCTCCAATGCAACACTGGATCAGAGTCAGGACACTCAGAAGGAAAAATGACTGCCTTGTCCTGCCTCAAAAGGAACCACTAGCCAGATTTGTGTTTTAGAAAGAAATGATAAGAACCAAAACCACACTTATCTTTCCACACAAAAACTAAAGAACTTCTGAAAACAATAATTTGAAGCTTTATCCCTTCGTAGTTTCATTCTCTTGGGAAAATTGTAGTTCTCCCTTCCCTTCTCTGGGGAGTGTCTTCCTTGATATTCTGGCAATATTGAACTTTTTTTTTTTTTAATTGGAGAGAGACAGAGAGAGAGAGAGAGAGAGAGAGAGAGAGAGAGAGGAGGAAACATTGATTAGTTGCCTCCCATATGCACCAATGCACCAGATCGAACCCACAACCTCTGCGACCTGGGTATGTTCCCTGACTAGGAATCAAACTGGCAATTTTTTGGTGTTTGGGACAAAGCTCCAACCAACTGAGCCACACTGACCAGGGCTAAACTTTGTTTTTATTATCTTTTTTAAAATCAGTAATTCCTTTTCTACTTTTTTTTTTTTTAAACAAGGATGCAATTGTTACTAGAGGAGGAAACATTGATTAGTTGCCTCCCATATGCACCATGACTGGGGATCGAACCCACAACCTCTGCGACCTGGGTATGTTCCCTGACTAGGAATCAAACTGGCAATTTTTTGGTGTTTGGGACAAAGCTCCAACCAACTGAGCCACACTGACCAGGGCTAAACTTTGTTTTTATTATCTTTTTTAAAATCAGTAATTCCTTTTCTACTTTTTTTTTTTTTAAACAAGGATGCAATTGTTACTACATTTTCTTCTTTTTCTGGATGAATGTAATTATTTTGCTGGATATAACACCATGTTTCTTAGATTTTTTACTATGAGGAGAGTCAAGAAACTTAAGGCTCTGGCTGAAGTTATTTTTCCTAAGTATAAGATTATTATTCTTGTACAGTATGTTTCTTGCACACCCAATGAACTTGGCCACTGTGACACTGTGATACACATGTTCATAGGACATCCTGGCCATACCTGTGAGATGCAAATCTCCCAACGGTCATTCCCATCTAGGAGGAAAGATTGTAAGGTTAATACCACACAACACCAAAGACACGATTCATGAAAGGAAAACATGATAAGCTAGATCATTAAAATTAAAAACTTCTGCTCTGTGAAAGACAATAGAAAGAGAGTTAAAAGACAAGTCTCAGACTGGGAGAAAATATTTGCCAAAGACACAACTGACAAAAGACTAACTGTTATCTAAAATATACAAAGAACACTTAAAAGTCAACAATAAGAAAACAACCCAATTTAAAAATGGGCCAAAGATTTTGACCCCTCACCAAAGATGTATGGAGGGCGGAAAAGCACATGAAGATGTGCCACATAGCCCTAACCGGTTTGGCTCAGTGGATAGAGCGTCGGCCTGTGGACTAAAGGGTTCCAGGTTCGATTCCGGTCAAGGGCATGTACCTTGGTTGCAGGCACATCCCCAGTGGGGGGTGTGCAGGAGGCAGCTGATCAATGTTTCTCTCTCATCGATGTTTCTAACTCTCTATCCCTCTCCCTTCCTCTCTGTAAAAAATCAATAAAATATACTTAAAAAAAAGATGCGCCACATAGTATGTCACCCGAGAATACATATCAAAACAACAATGAGATGCCACTACAGACCCATTTGAATGGCCATCATCCAGAACACTGCCAGCACCAAATGCTGGAGAGGATGTGGAGCAATGGGAACTCTCACAATCGCTGGTGGGAAAGCAAAACAGCACAGCCACTTTGGAAGATAGTTTGGTGGTTTCTTACTAAATAAACATATTCTTAACATGTTATCCAGCAATTGCACTTCTTGGTATTTACCCAAAGGAACTGAAAACTGATATCCACACAAAATCCTGACCATATATGTTTATAGTGTAAATATTTAAAAATAGTTG
Source organism: Myotis brandtii (assembly GCF_000412655.1). Taxonomy (NCBI): domain Eukaryota; kingdom Metazoa; phylum Chordata; class Mammalia; order Chiroptera; family Vespertilionidae; genus Myotis; species Myotis brandtii. The sequence goes on from NW_005354999.1 coordinate 678,238, forward strand.
TAGAATAAACATTTATTTATAATCGCCACAACTTGGAATGACTAAATAAACTGGTGTGTCCAGGCAATGGAATATTATTCAGCATTAAAAAGAAATGAGTTCTCAAGCTATGAAAAGACATTGAGAAACCTAAATGCTTATTGCTTCGATTATGTTAGGTCACAATCTTTTGATAATAAATCGAGGACCATTACAAAGACCTATTTACTATTACGATTTCTCAGTAGCATGATGATTGTACCCACTTTCAATTTTAATTTATGACACGGCGTTCCTGAAGGAGTAATACTACTAAGAAATTCAATGGGAAAATTTTCCTTTTCAGCATCATCTGTTGAATCAATGGAATCATCACTCAAATATGTGTGAAAATCTCCGAGTACATCCAAAATTTCATTTAATTTTTGAACCTGCTCATTTTTTTTGAGAAATGATCGCACGTGTAGCCTCACATTTAATGAGGTACATTGTGCCAATAGTTCCCCGTTAGATACATTCTGTCGCGCCGCCGCCTTTTTTCAACTTCAGAGGCACGTTGCTGTTCAGACATTTTCTGTCGATAACGCTGGCTTCTTTCAGCTTCAGATCTACGTTGTGCCAATAGTTGCTCTTCAGATAAGTTCTGTCGCCAACGCCGCCTTCTTTCAGTGTCAGAGGCACGTTGCTCTGCAGACATTTTCTGTCGATAACGCCGGCTCCTTTCGGCTGCAGATCTGCGTTTTGCCAATAGTTGCTCTTCAGATAAATTCTGTGGCCCGGGCCGCCTTCGCCTTCTTTCAGTTTCAGAGGTACATTGCTCTTCAGGCATTTTCTGCTGCGGGACCTGCCTCCATGCGGGGCAGGCAGCCCCACCCACCTGAACGCGTCTGTTGTCCTTGCAGCCTCCCAGGCCGCGGGGTCTTCTCACGAATCTCTCCATCCAGGGTGCTTTCCCTTTCTCCAACAAGGCGATCATATTTGGCTTCTGACGGGACAGTCCGAGAGAGACCAGGGTCTGGTAGTTCTCCAACATGACGTCCTTGTACAGACCTCTCTGCGCGGGGCTCAGCCACTCCCACTCCTCCTGGGAGAAGTAGATGGCCAGGTCCCCGAACGTCACTGCCGCCCTGGACTTGGGCTTCACCCGTGTGGCTGGCACCCTTTCCTCCTCACCCATAGTCCTCGTCTGGGGAGGGGCAGCGCGCAGGGCAGGTGGGGCAGGTGAGCACATGGCCCGGTGCGCCCTGCGCTGCTCAGGTGGAATGGGTTGCTCTGGGCAGCGCCGTCCTGTGGTTGCCCAAGGCCACGTGCGCTCAGCCACGCACCTCGCACCCTGAGCCGAGCCGGGGAAGCACGTTCTTGTCCACAAGACAGTGTTCTCCGAGGACCTCAGCACGCTCGGTTTTAAATATAGAGACACTGCAAAAGAATGAGATAATCTTATATTCACTGAAATCTATGAGATATATGCAATATTCATATATTCCCTCTTCACCATTTTTTAGAGTCCACAGAGTCTCTAAGAAAAAGAGACCCAGATTCTCACTAATCAATCAATCAACATACATTTACTTATTTTAAATAAGTATTTCAAATAGTCCACAATTTATCAGAATGTCAAATAAAACCTTTAGGGATTGGAAAAGTTTTGTGGCAGAATTACCTCTGACAAGTAGAAACTAAGAAGATGAAACAGCTCACATTCTTCATTAAAGCAATTATGTAACAATACCCACTGTGACACACAGAAAGAAGTCAGAGGAGGTGTGCTCTTAGATAGCTGGAAGAAAAGAAAGTGACAATAAAATCAAGCCTAACCTCATAGCCTGAGTCACAATGAGCCACACCTGCAGAAATGACAGGATTTTGACATATGAAAGAACTGGAAGTAATTTTCTTTTGACAGTAAAATGAAATTCTTCTTTAAGACAACCTGGCAGAGATTGCCAAAGAAAAACAAGAAGTCACAAACTAGGAAAGTTCAAGGTCAAAAGCCAGCAGAATCCCAGTGAGGGAAATCATCAAATGCCACTTCAACTCTGGTTGATGGACATGGAATAAATTGACAGCATCCATCACACAGCTGTCCTCCCAAAGGTCGGAGCAGAGGGGCGTGGCAGGCGGGCCAGTTACACAAGCCTCCTTGTAGAGACCTCTGCTCCAGGCTGACACACGTGCTCACAGTGCTAGCATTTTGAAAAATACGTTAACAAAGCTATTCTATATTTCACCTGTAGTTTCATTCCATACAATTCAATAGAAAGAATACACTTTGAGGAAATTAAAATATGTAAGATTTTAAATGAAAACATACAATATTTTCCTTCGTAATAATTTTCCATGAAGTGGAATCATTTGCTTATCTCCTTTCACACCCCATACACATTTGTCAGAAGTTCCTCCTGATTCTTCCTCTGAAATACATCCCAAATCCAACCACTTCTGACCACCCCACCACTGTTACAGTGCTTGTTGGAGTCACCCACATCTCTCATCTGGACAATCCCCTCCTAACTGGTCTTCCTGCTGTTATCCTTAGTCTTATAAAGTTCCTTCTCAACACAGCAGACGAGCATATCCTCTGATCCTTTTAAAGTGCGACACATTTTTTTTTAAAGCAGCAAATTGCATCCTGCTCCTCCTGCACTAACCACTGCACTTCACAGCGAGAGAAAGCGGCAGTGCTCCCAGGGACCCACCTCTGGCTCCTCTGCACCACTGCCTTCCCTTGCTCACTCTGCTTCAGCCACACCCGAGCCACCTCCAGCCTTTGGCCTTTGCACAGTCTGTTCCTTCTGCATGGAATGCTCTTCCCCCAGATAATGGCAGGGCTAACTCTTAATTTGCTTCAAGTGTCACTGTCACTTTGTCAATGAGAACTACCCTTCCCTCTCCAGTCTTCCTTACCCTGCTTCATTTATTTTTTCTCATAGCATGAATCACCCACTACTGTACTATATTATTTATTTGTTTATTAAAGTTGTTGTTAATTCTCTCCCTATTATGATGAAAACTCCAGGAGGAATGAGTCTTTGAGTTGATGCTTATTATATTCCAGGACCTAGAGCAGCAGTTCAAGGCACACAAGTTATTAATAAGAAATATTGGTTGAATGAATGATTTATAGACAGTGGCATAAAAGCTCAAATCACTTGCAGGACTGAGGTAAAATTTTTTTAAAAAAGCTATGCTTTCTTGGAAGACATGAGACAATAGGACTAACTCATAATGATATATTGAATAAATTGCACATTTAAACTGGTGATTATAAACAATAGCAACAACATTTTGAGTTGATCACACAAATTAGGATGTGATTTTAAAATTTCATATTAGGAAATAAGAAATAACTTATAAATAAGAGTTAAAATTATCAAGCTGCTTAAAATGGTTTCTCACCCATTTAAATACATTGAGGATATGAAATCATATTTGAAGAACAGTTATCTTTTCAAAGAACTATTCTATGGATTCCATGGTGCTCTTGTTCCTGGTACTGCCAAGCTCATTATATAGGCTTTCTCTCATCCCAAACCAACCAAGAGGTTAGTGTAAGGATGCCCATTTAACAGATAAGAAAACTGAGGCTTGGGGAAAATTAGGAATCTTAACATACTGGATCAACAGTTGCCTTAATGTCTCTGTGACTTTCTTTATGTTTGGCTTTCCTATTCCTAGAAAAGTTGTCTTTGATTTTGACTTGTTTCAGCCTTGTCTAAAGCATTTTGGGCATACTTATTTAACACATCCAAAACCATTTAGCAGACATTTTGCTAATAGCTTTTGTGATTTTGAAGTTTCATGATATAATTATTTTATTTAAATTTAGTAATTTCACACTAGAAAGGAAAAATGGGGTCCCAAGATTATGGCAAAACTAGTTAGATGAACCATGCCAACTTCAGAGGCATTTAAATATGATTTGTTGAAATCTATTCTAATTAGTTGCCAACATGATCTAGGCACAGGCATTCACTTCATGTTTTTCTTCGAAGTTATTCTTTGCAAACAGGACAAATAGTTAATTTTCATAGAAACTGAGCAATATTAATGTGGCTATTATTGCATAAAACTGTGGAACATACCATAGTGTATGCATTTTTAAAAAGTGAACACACCAGTATAACTGATATTCAGGTAAAGAAACAGAACTAATGGAATTCCAGAAGCTGCCCTCCCACTCCTCGCCCTTCTCATCACCACAGCACCACCCCTCCCCATAAGGGTCATCATGATGCTTGGAGAAATCCTTGTTTCTTCATTTATTTTTCATTATGATTTTTTTCCAGCTTTATTGAGGTATGAGTGACTAAAAAATTGCGTATATTTAGGTCAGTGTATTTAAACCTTTTTCATCTCATGGAACACATAAACTAACTAGTGCCCGGGTGCATGGATTCGTGCACATTTAAAGGAAATTAATTAGAAGGTGGCCAGTGGGGCGGGACTGGGCGAGATAGGCCGGACACGCCCTGGAGCTAACCTCCCGCGGTGGCGCCGCAGCTTAAAGGGCGTCTGTGGAGTGAGTGGGGTCCCTTTGGCAGGTGGGGTCTCTCAGCCTGGCCTGTGGGGATTGGGCCAAAACTGGCTCTCCAACATCCCCCAAGTGGTCCCGGATTGCAAGAGGGCAGTTCTTGGGTGATACACCACAGAATTGGGCTCCCTCCTCTCTGGTTCTGGGTGCGTCACCCTAGAACCACCGCTGCCAAGTCACCACAACTTGGCAGCTGTTGAGCATCTGCCCGCTGGTGGTCAGTGCACATCATAGCTACTGGTTGGATGGTTGGACAGTCACTTAGCCTTTTATATATATAGCTTACTAAAACTCTGCAGTACACATAGAAATACATTTTTTTGCCAATCTGACAAAAAGGAAGGTAATGTTTTGATCCATTTACACTGGATGGCTGCTGTGTTGGCTGTTGTCATTTTTTTATTTATTTGACAATGTAAGGGAAGAGAGGTCAGTGCCTCTGACTAAACAGTCATGCATTGTATGTTTTAAAAATATTTGCTGCACACTGGTTGAAAATCACTCATTTAGGATGGACAATGTGATTTGGGGGGGACTGTATATCAAATAATTTTATATACATATACATTGTGAAATGATTACCACAATAAGTTAATTAACACATCCCAGAGTTACCTTTGTGTGTGTGTGTGTGTGTGTGTGTGTGCAAAGATTACTCACAATCTATTCACTTAGCAAATTTCAAGTATACAAAATAGTATTGTTTACTATAGTCACCATGCTGTACATTGCCCAGAACTTACTCATAAATGAATAATAATTTTGTACCCTATGACCAACAGTTTCCCATTTCCTCAACCCCAGCCTCTGGCAATCAACATCCTGTAAGTTTAACTTTTTAAATTCCACATGTAAGTGAGATCATAAAGTATTTGTCTTTCTGTGTCTGGTTTATCTCACATCACATAATGGCCTCCAGTTTCATTTATGTTGTTGCATATGGATTCTTCATTTCTTTATGGTGTTTCTAAACATTTGGAGATGAAATCCATCTTGGAGCAGCTATGAAAATTGTCAGTCTACAAGTGGACAGGAAAAAGTTGTTGAGCTGGTATATCATGAGTTGTCTTGAAAGCAGTACAAAGATATACTTTTTTCTACATTGTTTTCTCATTCTAACAAGTAGAACTATAGTTTATGTCTTCATGTTCATTTGAATTTTCTGGAGTGTCTAAGTTATTTAATAAGAGAGGAGAGAGAACATAAAGAACTCTTCCTTTAAAGTCTAATAAATAACCAAAAAAGAATTATGTTGTTAATTTAAAGAAAACTTTAGAAGAGATCTTTTTTTTTTTTTTAAATATATTTTATTGATTTTTTACAGAAAGGAAGGGAGAGAGATAGAGAGTTAGAAACATCGATGAGAGAGAAACATCGACCAGCTGCCTCCTGCACATCTCCCACTGGGGATGTGCCCACAACCCAGGTACATGCCCTTGACCGGAATCGAACCCGGGACCCCTCAGTCCGCAGGCCGACGCTCTATCCACAGAGCCAAACCGGCCTCGGCTAGAAGAGATCTTAAGTCAGAAAAGTATTTATACTAAATATTCAGTGAGCTCCCTTTTTACATTAAATGCCTTATCAACAATGTGGTCATTGTATTTTCATATTTAATGAACTGACCTTTTATGCAATTCTTTGCTAATATTAGTGTTGAGTAACTTTTAAAATGTCCAAATGAGGTTAACATTTTGTTCAAGGAGGGACATAGTTGTGTAGATGGCTGTGGTTAGAGTTTTCTTAAGGGAAAATTGGTCTGGGAAAGTAGTTATGTTGAAACCAATCTGCTTAGTGTCATGAAGAGGAATTTTTAAGTAGTGACATCTGTTTGACCTATCACGTTGGAAATGCAAACACTCCAACCACGTAAATTATAGCAAATTCTGTTTGCTACCAAAACTTCAGTTGCTCTGTCCTAGTCTAATCAGAAAAAAAGTACATTATTTTGTATGGTTTTATTTTTGGAAATATGAAATAATATTAAATTAAATTATAAAGTAGATAAACAGAAAAAGAAAAAGGTAATCATCCACAATTACACTATTCACAAATAACTCTTAAAATGCTACTCTCTGTTTTGCCCTTTTTCTCACACATATATGACATGTATTTGTTAATGAGATAGAATAATACTGTATATATTGTTGTGTAATGTGGTTTATTAACGCATTTTAAACATATTGTCACATCATTCATTATCTATATATATGAAAGCCCAGCTACCAGAATGGTGGAACAACCAGAATGATCAGAATGACGGGTGGCTATGACAAGCACTGCAGCAGCCAACCAGCTTGATCCAGGCCCTGATCGGCTCCCAACACCCCAATTGGGGGTGGGGCCAGCCGGCCAACCATCTATGGCCCCTCACCCTGGCTGGCTCCACCCCCAATTGGCCTCCAACACCCCGATCAGGGGCAGGGCCAGTCTGCCAAGCACCCACAGCCCCGATGGGTCCCCATTGGGGTGGGCCGGTCGGACCCCACCCGTGCATGAATTCATGCCCTAGGCCTCTAGTTTATTTATAAATACATTTTATGTTCAAGATATATTTCAATAAACACACTGTTGAGATTTTTGTTAGTTACTTTATCTGTTTTATACATGAGTGCATATGAATATACATACACTGAGTGGCCTGATTATTATGACCACCTGACGTTTGTAGACAAATTAGCTATAATTTCATGCTGAAGTTGCTAGAGGGCCAGACCATTATAAACATCTGAATAGCACAACATACCTAAATATCATTGCTGATCAAGTTCATCCTATCATGTTGATGGCGTATCCCAGGGGTCCTCAAACTTTTTAAACAGGGGGCCAGTTCACTGTCCCTCAGTATCTAAGTATTGTTGCTGATCAAGTTCATCCTATCATGTTGATGGCGTATCCCAGTGGGGAGATGGCTTCTTCCAACAAGACAATGTGCCATGCCACGGTGCTCATATTGTTCAGGAGTGGTTTCAAGGACATGAGGGAGACTTTACCTTGCTTAGGTGGCCCTCACAATCACCAGATCTCAATCCAATTAAGCATTTGTGGGACGAAGTTAAAAGAGCCATCAGGCAGCTGGTTCCACAACCATCAAATCTCACAGAACTGGACAGTGCTATTCATCAGGCATGGTGTCAGATTCCTCACATCACCTTTCAACATCTTGTGGAGTTAATGCCAAGAAGAATCGCCACAGTATTGAAGGCAAAGGGTGGCCCAACAAAGTACTGATGGGGTGGTCATAATGATCTGGCCGGTCATAATAATCTGGCCACTCAGTGTATATATGTGTGCATGTGTGCATGCTAATTATTTGTATTATTTGCCTATTTTTCCATTGGTATCTTTCTCTTTAATATTATTTTCTATGGAATCAACTTAGTAAGGATTTGTCAGATATTCATGACTCAAAATACATAGTTTAAAATTTGTCTTTCAAGTTCGTTTATTTTTAAATTTACATTTAGAAATTTTTTTTCTTCACAGATTCTTTTTCTAATGTGATATTTCAGTAAGAAAATGTCCCCAATACAATTATATAAATCTTCACTCATATTTCCCTTTAATCCATATATGATTAAAATTTATTTTCATTTAGTCTTTAATCCTTGTGTGGAATAAAATAACTTTAGAAAAGCAGAACTTTATTTCAAAATTATTATCAGAATAAAAATTAAAATAAGCACCAGAATTTTTTTTCAAAATTATTATCAGTTTTAAACACATTTGTTGGATAGTGCATTCTCTTCCTCTGATTTGGACTGGCCTTTTTATCTAATTCTAAATTCTTATAGGTGCTTAGATCTATTTATGTTTTCTACTCTTGTTCCATTTATGTAACAATATTTTATCATTGCCATACTAATTAAAAATTTTTTTTAGCTTGATCATGCATTTTAATTTCTGATACGGCATGTCTTCCTCCTTAATTCATGTAATATTATTCCATTTCATTAATAGTAAAGGGAACTTGTGTCAGCATGCTTTCATTTATCTCCTCCAAACCTTTGGCCTCTATTGTCATGTGTTTTACTTCTACATATGCTATACTCTAACCCCACAATATATTGCTATTATTTTTGCTTTAAACAATTACTTATCTAAGGCTAATTGCACTCACTTCTGAGAAAATATCCTTGTGAGGCTCTACTCGATGCCCTCTATGTTAGGAGACATTTCCATTCTGGCTAAACGGAGCACAAGAGAGATCAGACTGGACTCCAGTACTCCAGGCAAAATGTAAGAGCCCCCCTTTGACATTCCCTTTAACCCACCATTTTAGCAAAAGTGGATTCTCATAAAGTCTCTTGTTATTGCGTTACAAAGTAGAAAGGGAGATGGCAAAAAAGGAAGTGAGGCCCAACAGACATTCACCAATCCACCAATGCCCTACCAAGGGATCAGTACCCAGTTAAAGGATGGTCACCCAGGAGTTTCAGTGGTAACAAGAAGCAAAACTGTGAGCTGCTTATAGAGAAGTTTGAAAGGACAGAGAAATGCCAAGTAGATAACTCAGGGGAGAAGGTAAAACATCCTTCTCCCTTCACCAATCCCCCCAAATTATTTCACCACCATATATGAAATAAAGAAAAGTGACTTTGAGTGGGAAGTATTTGTTGCTTGGGGTGATAGGCAAAATATGGAAGGGGTATAATTGGGGTACCCAATTTCTACCAGCTCAGCCTCCTTTAACATCTACATTCCATTGAAGCATCACTACAGATCCCAAGGGTGCCACAGAAGATGATTAGAAATAACTGTCCTAAGGAATCATTCCTTAGTAAGGCACATAGAAGGTTTTCAGTGATTTGGTGCTGCACTCTCTAGTCCTTCTCATTTGAATTCCCATGTTTTCTTTGTGCCTATGTCCAACCATGCAGAACTATTTCCAGGTCCCACAGTGCACTTCATTCTTTGTGTCTCTGTTTCTCTATTGTCTCTGTCTCTCTCTTCAAAACAATGATCTCCTTTTATCTACTAGACAAACATTGACTTATTTGGGGAAGCTGCCTGACAATCTTGTATTAGACTATAAGGGCATAGATGCTTCTATGTGTAGCATAGATGCTTCTATGTGCAGATGTCTACAAACCAGTTAAATTGAGAACCAATTAAAATCAGGTAACCAATCTGGGATTATTGTTGTCTTTACATTCTTTTGACTAGCACACAGTTGTTGACATATAGTTATAATAGGTCAGATGGGAAAGTATCAGTTAGTGATTGCTTTATAATTAAGTACCCCAAAATATAGTATCTTAAAACAAAAAAAAAAACAAAAACCATGTATTTATCCCATAATTGTGTAAATTGATTGGGCAGTTCTGCTCATCTGGGCTGGATTTGGCTGATCTCAGAGGACTTGCTCATGGTTGTCTGTGATCAGCTGGCTGGTCCAAGATGGCCTGAACTAAAATGACTCATCTCTATTATGGATGTGGGCTCTCCTCTGACAGTGGAATAGCTGGAGCATGTTAGAAAGCAGCAGCAGTCTTCTGAGAGACTCAACATAGACACACAGGAGGCCTCTGGAGCTCTAGGCTCAGCACAATGCCAGCTCTGCCATATATATATATCTACACTAATAAAAGACAAAGATGTTAATTGACTGTACCTTCGCTACACCCATCAGCCAATCAGAAGAGTATGCAAATTAACCCAACAAAGATGGCCGTTAAATTTGCATACTGCAGGCGGGGCGGCACAGTGCGATCCGCCTGCCCTGCCACCAGCTGCCGCCTGCCCCACCGCCCACCAGGCTTGCAG
>NW_005354999.1:688798-729839 GCF_000412655.1 Myotis brandtii
CCCCTGCCAGTGCACAAATTTTTTTGCACCGGGCCTCTAGTATGTGTGTGTGTGTATATATATATATATATATATCCCACACACATCTTTAGGAGATATATATATATATCAAGTCCTGATTTATGGAGCAGGAAGAAGAAATGAATAATCGTTGCCATTTTTTGCAATTATTTTATGATAAATAAAAACATTGACTACATATGACAACTACATTGATATTTGGTAGTACTACTTGAACAAGACCCAAGATTGTCCTAAAGATGTGTGTGTGATACAGATTGAATACATAATTTTTTAAAAATGTAATTTAAACACAAAAGAAAACTATAAAATTAATTAAGGAATCTTGCTATTTTATCTAACTGCTCCAGAAGATAAATCACTCAAATATGGTACCTGTGGTCTCAGATACCATTTAGTTGGTTTTTCTGGAATAGGTTAGGAATCAAGCTTAAACATTCCTCAGGGGACATTAGAGTCCTTTGTTCCATAAACCCAGGAAACGCCAAACTGCTCCCCCTAACAGAGTAGCAATGATGTCCAGAAATAATTGGCAGTGCACTTTCTGGGCCATTTCAAGGGGCACTGATTCCCCCAAACAATCTTTGTTTCTCTTTTTCTGACTATTGTAAAGATCTCAGCCTAAACACCCAAGGAATACAATGCTTTGAATTTACAAATTTTACTTCTATAATTATAAAAATAGAACTATTCAATTAGAAGTGGAGTCAAAAGTATCCTCCTAATTGCTCTAACAAAATTTCATGGGCTTTATCTTTTAATTTACATAAAATAAAAATGTCTATGCATAATACTGTTCTACAATACTGTATACTAGTAAATTAAATGTAAAATAAATATTTTCCCAATATGAGTTCTTTTATAATCTGAAAATCAAACTGAAAATTGACCTTTTGGAACTTTGAACTAAAAGAAATCATTTGGCAAAATGAAATGGAAAAAGTTTGCTCTTAAGGTTAAATAGCCTCTTAAAAATGGAACAAAGAACAAAATGCTTTAATAACAGACATAGAAAAAAGAGGTATAAAGAGGAAAAGTAAAGAATATATTGCAATTGTTAGATTTTTAAGTACTGGGAGGATTGTATTTCATAAGTAAGAATGTCACCAAGTATCATGTTCCAATCAATTTCTGTTCACCTTATTCCTGAAATGACTGTCAACTAGATTTCTTCAGTTCCATATTCACTTTTGAAAAGTAAGATTGATGGGGTCAATTACTGAAATATGTGGGAAGAGGGGCTGGAAGAAGCAAGAGATTGATGTACTGTCAGAATTTGGCAGTTATATGCCAAGAATGACAAGGCAGGACAGGTGTGAGACAATGACTGGAAAATGCTACAGAAGTGGGTGTAGGCCTCATGCTAAGGAAAGAGTTGTCAAACTAATTATCAATCTGCGTGTGGTCAGGCAAACACAGGTACTCTCTGGAAAGCTGTTAACATTCAACTAATCATTCTGGGAGGTTCAGAACACACAATATGTTCTCCATTTTATATGAAGACCAGTTCTCAAACTTAGGGAACCTTCCTTGAGAGAGTGTAGGGAACACTGAGAATAGAGTCCAGATCTTCAGGTTTTGGGAACTGGCAGATATGAGTCAAGGCCTTGGGTCTTCCAGATGACTCACGGCCGTATAATATTAGACAGTCCTGGCCTCCCAGATCTCAGGTAAAATAGAAACTGGAAAAGGCTTAGGAAACATTTACAGGAGTAGGAGATGAGAAAACCATCAATGACATAAGGAGCAAGTCAAGGCCAAGGATTTACAAAAGCTTGTTCCTAGGTCTGCATTCAGGTTTTGCGGGGCCTGAAGTTTATGCAATTGGGAGAGCTGGTTCTCTTTTTTTAAAAATTACTAATACAAAATTAGATTTGAATGTAAATATTAATTTAGAATGTCAATGGAAAAGAAAACCAATTTTTGGACTCTTAAAGAGTGTTTTTTTTTTTCTGAAATGTTTTTAGTCCATTTACCAAATCTATTGTCTTAGTTCTGCTCTCTGGCTTCCCATCCCACCTAGAATATGCTACACCTCCCATCAACTCCCAGATCTCAAGGGGCCCACGTAAGAAAGGAGCCATGAAGCTTACTCTTCCTTATCTACACTAGAAATCCCTCTTGTGATTCAACAATATACAGATCTTAAATGAGTAGATTTGTATTTAAAAATGGCAGTCAATGAAGTTCCATGTCCTATTAATTGTGGAATTCTAGATTAAAAAAAGAAGGAGAAGAAGAAGAAGAAGAAGAAATATAGGGATCATCTCCAGCCGTGGGCAAACTACGGCCCGCGGGCCGGATCCGGCCCGTTTGAAATGAATAAAACTAAAAAAAAAAAAAAGACCTTGCCCTTTTATGTAATGATGTTTACTTTGAATTTATATTAGTTCACACAAACACTCCATCCATGCTTTTGTTCCGGCCCTCCGGTCCAGTTTAAGAACCCATTGTGGCCCTCGAGTCAAAAAGTTTGCCCACCCCTGCTAGACTAAACTAAAGCTCAGAAAGTTAGGGAATTACTAAGGCTGCCAAGCCAGCCCTCTTATCTGATGGTCATTCTAATGCAGTCCACTGCCCACTGCCTCTTCAAATCAGAACTGATTTGGATTAATTTAGCAATATTTTCTGAGGAATACCTAGATCTCTATTGAGGGGATAGGAACACATAAAACAATTTTGCACTTTCTTCCTCCTGAACATTATAGTCCAGCAGAGCAGGACAACAAACATGGATGATAAATGATCATAAGTCAGTAAGACTGGCAACACAACAACTGAACAATATTTGTTAGTCACTTGCAATCTAAATAATACTGGATACATATTTGTTAAGTATTAAGTACTAAGACGTTCCTCCTAATTCCTATGAATATGAGAATATTTGGACTCATTGCATACTCTTTTCTATAAAAGTATCAACCAGAAGATCTGACTAATATCACTGTCGTGTGTCTCTCCCTGGAGAGCCTGACCCAGCTTTCTGCGATTATCATATTATCTCTCTGTTGCTGTTTGATTTTTGGTTAGCCTGACACCACCGAGTTCCATCTTCAGGATTAATAATCTGGATTCATTTTCAAAGCTCTTCAAGCAAAGTGGTTTTACTTAAGACTTGGTTCCGGAAGATCTGTGCCTCATCATTCTTCACATCTGCCTTCCATTCACTGTAATAAAGTTATTTGCTGATGTCACTTCTCATTTGGCTCCCAAATGCTGACGTCTGGACTAGTTCCTCACACTCATTGTCTCAGAATGAAAGAATTGGCTTCAAGTATCTTGTATGGAAATATTTTGTGCCTTTGAATATTAATAGGTAACTACAGATTTCTTGGCAGTGACTACGGTGGACGTGAGTAGAGCTGTTTCCTTTTATTAATCCACTATTCAGGGTTCCAGGAATGACTGTCTATATCCAAGCACTTCCTTCCCTGAAACAGGCTCTGCTAATTCTTGGATCCTACTTTGAACTCCAGTCCCACATTGATATCACAGTTTGTCTAGTTAACTTATTTGATAATGTCAGTGGATTTCAATAGGGAGTTTGTGGTGTTCTTATTCTGTTTGTATTATTCCTGCTACACTCCTAAACTACCCACCTATATTTATTCAACAAATATCAATTGCCTCTTATATGTTAGGCACTGTATTAGAGACAATGACATGCAAAATGTGCATTGCATACGAGATTAACGTCCAGGCTTTCTTCCTATTTGTCAACTATCAGTATGAACTACGAGTTAATAAATACTTGAGGAAGCATAATATGTTTGTACCTCCTACTCTATAAACATATATTTGGGTTCCCTTTATGTTCTATTGATATAGGGCAGACAGATGACCTTTTTCATTTAGACCTTCATACTCAAATACTCTGGATCTCTGTGAAATAATAAAAAAAATGTATTGTACCTCTGCTCTTGTCTCTGTGGGGAGCATATGAATCACTGTTGCAGAGCCTAAGTTGATTACTTTAGATGATATCAAGGAGAGAACAGAGTTTAATCAAGTGAAACATTTTTCCAGAGGAGTAGTTAAAATCCTTTGTTTATAGTTATAAGATTGAGTTTGCTAAGACAGCAAAAAATGAATAGGGGAAGACTAGTTTATAACAGATACCAGTTACCTAGGTGAACTGACTTGAATTCTCTCAGGAACTATAAAGTAACCTGTGAACTTTTGACTTTTAGAGAAGCAAGACTAGGAAAAGTCTATACCAGAAGAATCCTACTGGTCAAGCATCATGGGAATTTCTTAATCTATTTTTACAGAGGTAATATCACCCACTAGCATATCACTGATAATTATCAAGTGAAATAATACAAATCTACTCATATACATAATGTAAATTTCCCCCCCCCCCAAATACTGGAAAGTTTACACCATATAAAACAATTACTAAATAAACCCAAATGGTATGACCAGGTTATTGTTCAACTTATATTTGCAACCGGAAAGGTTATTCTTGCTATGCATCTTTGAGCACTTTCTGAAATCCATTTTAGGTGTCCACTCTGCTCTCAGTCTGCCTCTTCTCCACCAGCCAATGAAAGCATTGAGCCTTGGCTGCGGTGTTTGCCTATGTGGACACCATGGACATCTGGCCCAAGAACTAAGCTAGTCAGATTGGCTTGCTCACAAATTGAACTAAGATGCACAGAAGCTTAGCGTTAGTTGGTGGCATCCTTGGAAATAGAAAAGTATAAAGAGCTGGGAATAAGGGAGGTCATTTGGGGCCATCCTGGTGAAAGAATGCAGAGGGATGGCCTACTGAGAAAAAAGCAGGATGAGCAAGGATGAAAGGAGAGAGGAGAGGTGCTTTGGCTCTTTGTGGATTATCTCCATACCCTGCCCTTGAGCCCTGGAAGATTCAACCAGCCTTACCCCTTAACCCATTGACTCCCTATGTAAATCTTCCTTTATATAGGAAGATGAGTGAGTTTCTCTTTCTTGCAAATTTGCCTATGTTAGCTTTTGATAACTAAACCAATAATATCACCTCAAACTCATCATGCAAGCACAAGGAACTCAAAGTTAAAGGTGACTGAAATATGAAATTGCTATTGGCTTTCTCTTAGTACCAGCATTTTGGGGAGGGATTATAGAGTAATATGGAATGACGAGGTCCTTATGCACGTTTATAGTAGATATGGGAACTAGAAAAACACAAATGTTCTCCGATGGATGGGGCTGTGAATGAATGGAAAGCAACATGTGGCTCATCATGTTCTCAGCTGCCTATCTCCCGCACTCTCATAAATGCATTTCTCAGAGCAGTTGGAGAAACAAGTAGGACGCAAGTGGATTAGTGACTACTCATCCATTTTCGCTGCTGCCAAGGCGAATCTTCCCAAATCCTGATTACGTTTATTTAAGGGAAACATCTGCCAATAAAAAGGAGACATGTTTATGGTAATGGCAACACCATGGCTTCTGTTCTCTGAATCATAGTCACACTGGCTGGATGGCTGTGTCCTTGAGGGTTTTCGTTCGTTCTTTTTATTATCCTTACTAAATAATAAACCCTTTAAAGTGAACTTCTTGTGCCACTGAGATTGCTAGCAGCTATGGCAATAAAAGAGCTGATTGTCGTCTTTCCTGTTGAAAGACGTTGATGGGGCAAGGGAAGCACTCAGGAAGCAACTCAGTTCGCTAACATAAACTAACTGTGGATGTTTCTTTCCCGAGTTTAGACACTAACCAGCGATGAGCCAGCTGAGAACTGTGAGAACATTGTATATTCTCACAGATCTGAGCAGCCAGAGTGTGAATTGTTTAAATTATTTTTCAATTTTCTAAGAATAGTAATAAATAAGAAGTTGTCCACTATCTGGGGATAGAACTGTGGAGGGTCTGTAAAATAGACTTAAACAGTATTTCCTGGGTAGGACTGTCTTCCTTATCTTACTCATAAATTTATTTGGAAAATAATGGACTATTATAAACACATAAAACTTCATGTCTATTCAACAAATACTTTAGGTCCCATTGTGTGAAGGACACTTCCTCTAGTGGAGACAAAGATGAATCAAGCATAGTTTCTGGCCTCAGAGAGCTTCAATCTCTGTGGGAATCACCAAGCCAGGTAGTAGGGTACAACAGAAAATCTAATGACTTATTCCCTGCTCTTAGGGACTGTATTTGTTTCCTACGGCTGTTGTAACAAACGACCACAAACTGCATGACTTATAGCAACAGGTGTTGATTCTCTCTCACTCTGGAGGCTAGAAGCTGGAAATCAACGTGTTGTCAAGACTATACCACCTCCCAGGCATCGAGTAGAGGATCCTTCCTTGTCTAACTGGATTCTGGTGGCCCCAGGCATTCCTTGACTTGTGGTGGTATAACTCCAGTCTCCACCTCCCTCTTCAATGACCCTCTTCCCTCTGTGTCTGGGTTCTCACCTCATCACCTTATAAAGACACCAGTCATGTGGGATTAGGAAGGAGCTGACCCTACTCCAATATGATCTCATCTTAATCAATTACATCAGCAATGATGCTATTTCCAAATCAGGTCATGTTCTGAAGTACCAGGGGTTAAGACTTCAATATTTCTTTTGGGGAAACACAATTCAACCCATAACATGGGGCACTCAGGGAAATGTTATTTATAAAAATAGAACAATCACATATTTGTAGAAAATAATGAGATATAAAGACAAAGGAAGAATTGCTAATGAATTGTTGAGCTATTTGAGCTTGAGGTGGACACAGATGATAAAGAAATTTATAATCCTAGTTCTGAGGTTCATCACTGGTTTTCAAACCAGTCTTATTCTGAATTAAAAATGCTGCTCCCACCTCCCTCACCAAACACTTCTATCAACCAAACACAGTGACGTCAATTTCTCACCTTTGAATCCACTGCAACAGGGCCTGGGCCCTGAGACAAAATATCAGACCTCCCAAATCAGAGTTACTTGCTTGAAACCCTGGCAAGCCTCTGCCACAAGGATTTCCTTCTTGGCTACTTCAATAAGAACAGGACTGAAGTCCAAGTCATAATTCTGCTCAGCTCTCAGCTGAAAGTACTGAAATGATATTAGTCCCACATTTGTTTCTTGGCCCTATGTTCCTTTGTGAAAGTCTTTTGAAAACCCTCCTCTGACAGTGCCCCCAGGATCCTTCCTTAGCCTCCCCATCTGTGTGGGTCAGCCAATGCATGGCCCTGCCTTCTACCATGGAGCCTCAGTTACAGAATATGAATGGATGGATGAATGGAAGCAAGCAGATTGGGCAGAAGTAGGGGGACACATGCTACTGTTATGTGGAGAACAATGGGCGGTCTCAAATACACATGGGATAATAATAATATACTGAGCACAGACTGGACTGGAAGGAGTCTGTTGAATAGAGAATAATTTGGGGCTTGTATATCTTGCAAGAGATTCATATTATCAAAATGAATCCATCCAAAAGTTGGGGTTACTTAGGATGTTATAGTTTCTACAAAATAGGAAACAAGTACGTAATCAACACTACGAAAGAAAACTGTCTGCAGAGTATATAACTGCAGTTTTATCTTTCCCATTTTTAAAGGAAATCCATATCACCTGTTTAAACACCCTAACACAAATGATATTGCTTGCAGTTTTTCAGAACAACAGGTAGTTTATTTTGAAAATGTAGCGCATAGTTAATTTCCCAGCAGATACTTTATCTAGATAGCATTTTCAGGGAAATGAGTATACATCAACACAATGGCCCATTCAATACCAACCCTGTCCTAGAACAGGTATTTCCAGTGGTGCTCTCCCATGAATAAATACAATACAAAGCTGGCAGGAACGACACACTGCAAACAGAAAGATTTCAATAGCATCAAAGGAGTTCAGAGTCAGTGTGACATTATCAGCAGAAGGAGTAGTCTGGGCTAGCCATCTCAGGGTGGTTTGGTTAAGCAGCTTGTGAGTATGCCCTCGCTTGTTTACTCACTTCTTGATCTTTAATTTTAAAAATTAACACACACACACACACACACACCCCTTACCCTATTGCATTCTTGTAAAAATGTTTACCTCTTTTTATTTTTAAAAACCAGAGGCCCAGTGCACAAAATTTGTGCACTGGAGGGAGGGTCCCTCAGCCCAGCCTGCCCCTTCTCACAGTCCAGGAGCCCTCAGGGGATGTCCTACTGACGTCTTAAGCCCACTCTCTGTTGGGAGTGGGCCTAAGCCACAGTCTGGCCTCCCTCTGATGGAGGCGACTGACTGATCAGGGAAAGGCACTGACCCCTCATCCCCTCGCTGCTGCTGCTGCCTCTGGACTCCCTCTGCAGGAGGCAACCCAGTGATCAGGGGAAGGGGACGCCCCCATCACGCCTCTGCTGCTACCACTGCCAGCCACGAGGCTGCCTGAGCCTCAGGCCCTCGAAGTGAGCCCCAGGCCAACCCTGGGCAAGCGTAGTGACCATCGGCGGCTTGCCTAAGCCCTGGGCCGGCTCTGGGCAAGTGGCATCCGCCATCGCGTCCCTACACTACAAGTCCCAGCTCCCATCTCCGACGCTGCAAGTCCCCACCCACCCGCACCTGCTGCGTGCACAGCCTGCTGATCGGTCGTTACTGTGACGGCGTCCTGACCAATTTGCATATTACCCTATTATTAGATAGATAGTGAAATCCCCACCCCTGAACATCTATCAATTTTATTTATGTAAATAAAGGACAGTACTTAGTAGAATTAGTTTTCTTTTATTCCGCTTGCATATATAAAATTCATTTTTTCTACTTTCATTTTGAAATGTTAAGTGACTATACAAAATGGTGGAACCTGGTTTGTTGTTTTATGTGGATACTATCCAGATTAAGGAATATTGATTGAAATTTTTGTAATAAAGCATATCTCCTGGAATGATTGCATTTCCTAGTAAAAGCTGCACTTACCTAACCACTTCAATATTCTTTTACTACCAATAAAAATGTACTGTAGCCCAGCCAGCATGACTCAGTGGTTGAGCATCAATCTATGAACCAGGAGGTAACGGTTCAATTCCTGGTTGGGGCATGTGCCTGGGTTGCAGTCTCGATCCCCAGTGTGGGGCGTGCAGGAGGCAGCCGATCAATAAATTCTCTCTTCATTGATGTTTCTATCTCTCTCTCCTTCTCTCTTTCTCTCAAAAAAATAAAAATATATTTTAATGCCCTAACCGGTTTGGCTCAGTGGAAAGAGCGTCGGCCTGCAGACTGAAGGGTCCCAGGTTCGGTTCCGGTCAAGGGCATGTACCTTGGTTGCGGGCACATCCCCAGTAGGGGGTGTGCAGGAGGCAGGTGATCTATGTTTCTCTCTCATCGATGTTTCTAACTCTCTATCCCTCTCCCTTCCTCTCTGTAAAAAATCAATAAAATATAATTAAAAAATATATATATATTTTTAAAAGTACTGTGATCAGAAAATGATTTTTTTAAATTGACTAAATATTACAAAGTTTTATTTTATTTGGTTTTCAAAAAGTATGCCTTGAAAAAATAAATTTCAAGAACTATGAGAAAGAGAATGAAAAACCCCCCATAATATTTGGAGAGTATTAGGAAAGACTGGTGAAGAAATGAGGGAAAGCTTAGGGGTCTGCATAATTCACAAAAGCACCAATAAATAAATAAATCTAAGATACAGGTAGAATACTAAGAAGAATCCAAGAAATAAAGACATTCTTGACAGAATCAAAAATTTGTAACTAATATTTATTGTGAGGGTACTATATGCCAAGTCCTGTAAATGAATTTGATTTAATTTCCCTTCAATTTTATTAAGTGGGTACTATCATTGTGCTTAGTTCATAGCTGTTAAATTGAAGAAGAGAGCAATTTGCCTAATTTAACCACAGCTCAAGAAATCAAAACTCTACCGCCCGCCTACATGGCCAGAGTGCCACAATGCTAGCTGGCAAAAGGAAGTCCAGGGCCAGATCTGAAGAACTGTAACACTGTTCAAAATTTTTCAGCTTTAAGTGTGTAGGGAAAATTACCAGTTCACAAAGATATTAATAGCTATTTGTTCCCCTTGAAGAAACACAAATATAGTATAATTAATAAAATGGTCATTATTTTGATTTACCTTTAAGCTTAAAACTGTCCCTGTAAGAAGATAAGTGTTGAATAATAAAACTTGTAAATATGATTTATCTTTCATGTATTTTCCCATTTCTCACCTGCACCTGAGGTGCAGAAAGTAGAGTTAATTGCACTACTCTGTACATGGTGCTCTGGTGTCATTGGTCTTTTTTGTAAGGGCTCTTTCTTTTATTTTGCTCTGTATCCGTCATCATCACTCCCATTCTATTGCAAATGTGTTTAATGATTGTCCAGACCAAGTCCTGAGGACGTGTGTGGAATGGTTTTCTGAATGAATCTGTCACTGGATAGACTATTATTTTTACTCCAAAAGGCTGGATTGAGCTCCAGACTGAACCCAGTTTGCATCCTCATGAGACATGCAGGAGGGTTCCAGTTCTCTTCTGTCCTTGCCAAATTTTACTTTCCACCTTTGTCTCATTTGATGAGTCAAACAGAATTATTTCACTGTTTTGATTACTACTGCCAGCACTCATCATCTCATACACTTTCTAGCCATTCAACTTCTCCTGCGTAAATATCTAGGTAGTAGATTTACTCATTTTTCTGCTGGGTGTTCTCTTGTTCTCAATGAGCTACTTCCCAACTCTAACATCACAAATCTATTCTCCATTATTTTCTTCTAGTATCCTTTATAGTATTAGTCTTTTTCTTCTAGTCTATTATAAATTTCTGTGAGAATATTCTTAGGAGGGCACTGAATTTATAACTGATTTGAGAAAAAATGACATCTTTACAATGTTAGATTATGCCAATCATGAAGAGTGTTTATCTCCATGTTATTTAGAATTTTTTTGTCTCTTGATAGAATTTTTAACATGAATTTTACATGTTTGCTTATCATATGTTGTAACATACAATAGAGAAGTGTACACCTCTTATGTGAATAGCTCAATGAATTATCACAAAGAGATCACATCCATGAAATCACTAGATACAACACAGGAATATTACCAGCACCTAGAAGCTTCCATCATAACCCCCCTCCAAGAAAAGTTTCTTCTCGCCAAATTGGATGCTATTTTGCTTTCTAATATTCTAGCTTAATTTTGCCAAGTTTTAGATTTTTATATAAATGAAATCATGTAGAATGCAGGTTTGAGTCTATCATTTACCATTATGTTGGCTCATCTGTTTTTATTATGTAACAGTGGATAACTACTTCATGGTATAACAGTTTAATTTCTTCTAAATTTATTTATCCATTTGGACATTTGGGTTATTTCCAATTTAAGGCCATTATGAAAAAAAAATCTACTTTGTATATAGTATCTTTTGGTGGGTATGTACTGAGGAGTGAAATTGCTGTAATGTAAGCATTCACATGTTCATCTTTAGCCAAGAGTGCCATGCAATTTTCCAAAGTAGTTATAACAATTTACTTTCATACGAACAGTTTGCTCCATATTCTCACCAACTCATGGTATGGCTAGTCGTGCTTTTCGCTGTCCTTCTTAGTGCATCACAAGAGGGACATGGTGTTGTTTTGCCCATTTAATTGAACATGTTAATTTGGGTGACTTGATTAATGTGGGATTTGCCAAGATCCACTTTAAATTTAATAGTTTCCCTTTGCAAAGTAAGTAATTGGGGGCAGATAATTTGAAGCTGTGTAAATATCCTATTCTTCATCCACCTTTGACTCACTAGTTTTCACAGCCACTGATAATTTTCTCACTACATTTTTCTTATATATTTATTAATATAAACATACAGCAGGCTTTGTGTTGTAAAGTAGGCATCTGTCCTTTTAGAACATACTCTTGACTTCACTTATCAGAAATGTACTATGACTTGGTTTATGGCCCAGCATACGAGCTATCATGTGAACATTCTGTGTACACTTGAACTTTATACAATAAAAATTTATTATGTTTCAATAGAGTAGTGATTTTAAAGATTACATTTATAATTTTTAAATTTGAATAAAAAGGCCTCAATTAAAATTTGAAAAGTAATTTATACTCCTTGAATGATATAGTTATCAGAAATGTTCTTTGTTATTTTTAGTGAATTTAAAATGAGATACTCCTGAAGGTTTAAGTGGATAAAATATTTTTCTTTTGTTTTCTAGCATATTCATAATCCATACTGACGACAGACAGAATCACTACTCTGGGACTGCTGACCCCATTTTTTGGTCCTTCATTAACCAGAAACACCTGCCATCTCAGTGCAGGTCACAAAAGGGGTCCACATTGATGGACTCTCCCATATTTGCCCCTCTGCCTTTTTGTACTCACATGGCATTCATCACTTTTTTGTTTATAAGATTCCAATGGTGTGTTTGTTGAAATTACATGTTCTTAGACTGTTTTCATATATTCTGATCCTTTGGATTTTGAATAGAATCCAAGAATTAATGTTAAAAACAATTTTAAAAACTGAGAAGATTTTAATACAGGTCTTTGAAAAACACTATCTACATAATGTCTCCACTCATTCTGATGTTTGAACTGATGTTGATGTGCCTGTCTTTCTTAAACCCTTGATCTTCTTGCACCAAAGTGTTTAAGTAGTGGGCTGTTGAAATAAGATAGCATTGACTCATGATAACATCAACAGCTATTTTACTGCAATTCAAATCCTAAAGTTTGAATATCCATTTACAAAGGCATTTTTCTTGATTTGAGTTTAAATATAAAAAATAGCTAGATTACCTATACATTTCAAAGCACATTGTTCACAAAGCAATAAATTATTTAAATGTCAGGAAGACCTACCAGATCAGGAAACAAACAGTATTCTAAATCTAATTCCTCCATCATATGGGGTAATCTTTCCCATTGCTGACTGTATGGTACAAATAACCAGAAGACAGGAGTGAACTCGGGCTTTTCCCTGTTGACGCTTCTTCCATGAGGTGGAAAGTTGGTAGAGTCAGTGTGAAGGCATCCCTCCTTCAGGGATGTTAATATTTACACATGTACCTATTTACAAAAGCTACATTGTCTGCTTTTCTCATTCTTCATAAACTTCTAATTTTTTACCCAACTCTTTTAGTTGCTGTGAAAATTTATGTTTCTGTGATAAATGGCACGGGTTTTTGAAGAGCAGACTTTTCCTTTCCAGCACAGCAGAGTATTAATAGCTCTATTTTAATTGGATAGAAGTTTTATTTTCATCTTTTTATTTTGAGAAAACCAATCTGTGCTAGTTGTGGAAACAATTATCCAACATGCAGCTTAAAAAATCTATTAGAACAATCTCCTGGGAAAGTGAAAAGCCAGGCAGGATTAGCTTTCCGAGAGCGAGGACAGTTGTTTAAACTAGAATGTCGAGCAATCCAGAAAATCTGTGAGGTTTATTTTTAGCATAAATTCAGCTATTTTCTTTTCCCCTACAACTGAGTGAGAACATTAAAATGATTAATGCTGTCCTAAATCACTGCACAACCTCATGTTAGAAAGACAAGAATTATTAGACTCTGAACATAAGGGAATAGAAAAAAGCTGTGAAATTCTAATTTTCAGCTCATTTTTCTTGGAGTATTTTTTCAAATACTTTTCTTTCTTTAATATTTTATGTGACCCAGTAGTAAAAAATAAGATAGATAATATCAAAGAAAAGTAAAATCAATGCTGCCTTTGGAGAAATATCCTTAAAGGCTTTGTTATCTCTTTAAATTCTTTATTGTAAAATAATTGTAAATGTAGCAATAATAATGAAACACCTGCTTCAGTTCTAAGATCATTGAAACATAAAGGGCAAGATAATACAAGAGGCTTCACTTCAAAATATTCTGAATATTTCTCCCTATGTAAATTTTGGAAGATGAGTTAATCTCTGGGGATTTGGTTTCTTTATAAAAGTGACTGGATTTGCCCTAGCCAGTTTGGCTCAGTGGATAGAGCATCAGCCTGCGGACTGAAGGATTCCAGGTTTGATTCTGGCCAAGGGTACACGCCTGGGTTGCGGGCTCCATCCCAAGTAGGGGGCGTGCAGGAGACAGCCAATCAGTGATTCTCTCTCATCATTGATGTTCTATCGCTCTATCCCTCTCCCTTCCTCTCTAAAATCAATAAAAACATATTTTTTAAAAAGTGACTGAATTTAATGTAATTATAAATGTATTCAGTGATAAAAGAAGATATAACATCCAAACATTTAAAAATAACAAAACACAATTTATTATGGAAATAATTGTTTCATTAATAGATAAATAACATGGTTTATAAGACATAAATAATTAGAACCTTAAATAAATCTGTTAGCTTCTGTGAGCTTCAGTTTTTTTGTCATCAAAAATGAAGAGTTGGATTAAATCAAATGTTCTTTACCAGGGTTATGATTTGTGACCCCTGCGGAACAAAGCGACCCTGACAAGTATGAAAGCTTTCCAATGCATGTACATTTGTTGGGAAGAGTATAAATAGCTTTCTTTTTAAATTTTCATAGGGATCCAAGGCTAAGATCCCAGTGTCCTGATTGCTCTGACACCCCAAGGATTGTATGACTTTCAATTCCACTTGGGTTCTGATTTAAGAAGGAGACTTCTAAGACTCTGAATAGCCACAACAATCTTGAGAAAGAAGAACAAAGTAGGAGTGATCATAGTACCAGATATTAAGTTATACTACAAAGCCATTATAATCAAAATAGCCTGATACTGGCACAAGAACAGGCATATAGATTACTGGAACAGAACAGAAAACTAGAAATTGACTCAAGCCATTATGCGAAATTAATACTTGACAAAGGAAGCAAGAGCATACAATGGAGTAAAGACAGTCTGGTCTCTTCAATAAATGGTGTTGGGAAAATTGGACAGGTACATGTAAAAAATGAAACTAGACCACCAACTTACACCATACATACGAATAAACTCGAAGTGGATAAAACACTTAAATATAAGTCATGAAACCATAAAAATTCTAGAAGAAAATATAGGCAGCAAAATATCAAGCATCTCACGCAGCAGAATTTTCACTGATACTCGCTGAGGGCAAGAGAAACAAAGGAAAAAATAAACAAATGGGACAACACAAACTAAAAAGCTTTTGCACTGCAAAAGAAACCAGCATCAAAATGAAAAGGGAATCCCTTGTATGAGAGAACATATTTGTCAATGAATGATACATCTGATAAGGGGTTAATTTTCAAAATATATAAAGTATTACAACAACTCAACAAAAGGAAGACAAACGATCTAATTAAAAAATGGGCAGAGGACCTAAAGAGACATTTCTCTAAAGAGGACATACAAATGGCCAAGAGAAGCATGAACAAATGCTCAACATCACTGATCATCAGAAAGATGCAAATTAAAACAACAATGAGGTACCACCTTATACCTGCCAGAATGACTAACACCAATAACATAACAAACAACAAGTACTGGCAAGAATGTGGAGAAAAAGGAACCAGAGTACACTGCTAGAGGGAATGCAGACTAATGCAGCCACTATGGAAAACAGCGTGGAGTTTCCTCAAAGGAAATATGCACCCCTGTGTTCATAGCAGCATTATTTACAATAGCTAAGCTCTGGAAACAGCCCAAGTGCCCATCAGTAGATGAACGGATAAATAAAAACAAAACTGAGGTACACTTACACAATGGAATACTATGCAACTATAAAAAAGAAGGATATCTTACCTTTTGAGACAGCAAGAAGGGACCTGGAGAGTATTATGCTTAGCAAAATAAGCCAGTCAGAGAAAGACAAGTGTCACATGATCTCACTTATAATGAGAATACACTTAACACAATAAACTGACGAACAAAATAGATCCAGATACATAGAAGCATGAAACAGACTGAGGAATCTCACAGAGCAGGGGGTGGGGGAGGCAGGAAGAGATTAACTAAATCACTTATATGCATATATGTATTGCCCAAGAACACATAGTGAAGGCCTGGGGCAGGAAGGGAACCAGATAGTGGGGAGCATGAGGGAGAAAACATAGCATGAACATCTGTAGTAGTCCCAATAATAAAAATATTTTTAAAAAGGAGACTTCTTTTTTGTTGAACTTACAATCCAAGTGCTTACATATTATAAAATCTAAATTGCCCTTTGTCCATCAGAAATGTTTCCTTATAAAACAAATAGAATAATGAGCCTTTCATCACCAGGATATTCTGTAAATCAATTGTCGTGAAGTTCCTGAAACATGTCTGTTGTCTAAAAAGACAACCCAAGTTGATTACAAATTCCATTTACATGAAGACATAATGTCCATAAAAAGAAAAATGCTGTTTTTATATGCAATAGGATTTGTTTTGAAGAACAGATGGAAAGTAACCCAGAAGCAGGTGGGTTGTGTATACATTTGTTATGTAAAAAGAGGCAAAAGCTCTGGCTTAATGAGAAAGTCATTTTCAGTTAAGAGCGTGGGAAGACATTTTCCATGGAAACAAAGGCATAATGATGAAATACTAAAGCTGTCAAGATAAAAGTTGCTTCAACAACCCTGCTGAGTTTTGTCTTGGTGTCTGAAGAAGGGAAGAGTGCAGAGATAAAGCAGATACAAAATAAAGGAGCACCTAAGCAGGGTATTGACAGAATGTTGACATCTGGTGAAACATGCTTCTGGCTTAGCCAATTTTATTCTTTTAAATTCCTCTTCTTGTGAATTGTCTCATGTGACAAGATGCAGACCTCAGGCATATAATAAATTCAACCACTGATTTTTAATTTCCAGAGTACAAGGATTTTAGTTTGAACCTCCTGGGGCTAATCTATTGTGAGTTTCCTAGGAAATTGCTCCAGTCCCTTACACTCTTGAAGAGATTCATTACTTGGGTTGTTTTTGTTTTTTCCCTCGTCTGTTTCAATGTTTGTGACTTTGGAACTGTGAACACGTTCAAGTTGAGGTTCTGTAGGAGAAAAAGAAGGAAAGGGAGGTTATTCCTTCTGGCTGGATCCAAATTATTTGAATTATGAGTGAAGGAAAAGTGTGTTGGTGTATGTGGATCATATCAGACCACAAGGAACATAGTCTATTGACTATTGATATGCATGCATATAGCTTGATATAGACGTAGGTGCTTTCCAGAAAAGGGAGGCTGAAAAGTTCTCTAGGGTGATGTGGGAAGAATGTGCTAATGCTGGAAAGTACAGATGCTTAAAGCGATTGAGAGCTTTAAGACTTGTATTCATTTGCTTTCTCCCTGTGCCGAGTATTGGAAATTCAAAGATAGAGCGAAATCCCTGCCCCAAGGAGCTAACTAGCTTTGTGATAAGAAAAGGTGAAAAAAGAATGGATATAAAATACAAGACGGAAGATATTAAGAATGTGATGACTGAGAATAGAAGCATAGCTTACAAAAGAAGTCTGATGAGTGTGTTATATTCTTAAATAGAGAGAAGACTTCAGTAAATTGACAATGGAAAGATCACAGGGATTCTATTCCTCAAGACTATTTAGGTGACTACGGAAAGCAGTTTCACTTTGAAGTCAAGGGGCTGCCCTGGGTTTCAAGGCTTTTGATAGAACTTTGTTTTCCCAAGAATTTAAAGAAAAACTGAGTCTCGTAAGACAGGGTGAAAAGTACCAATGAAGAAGCGAGAAAATGAAATCAAGGAATCAATGATTGGAGCGAGAAGGAGAGCAAGCCTAGAAGAGATTATTTAACATATGTAAAGTTTCTATGTATTTAAATATATTTTTATTGATTTCAGAGAGAGGAAGGGAGAGGGGAAGAGAAATAGAAACATCAATGATGAGAGGAAATCATTGATCGGCTGCCTCTAGGCATGTGCCCTGACCAGGAATTGAACTGGCGATCTCCTGGTTCATAGATTGATGCTCAACTGCTGAGCCAAACCAGCCAGGCAACATATGCAAAGCTTTTAAGCAAAGTAAGGAACCAGAGGCGGTGTGCCTGTCATTTATCTCTTGTATATGAACTTATCTTGAGCATCCCTCCCTCTGAGGTAAAAATTGCCATGCACATAAACTGACTGGCCCTGTGTCATACCTCAGTGACCCTGTGAGAGAGGGACACCTTCAAAGAAGAGAAAGGAGAAAGACTACCAACATCCGGGCCCTAGTACCACAAGGGACAATATAACCTTGACATTTTAGCATTCAATAGACACCACAGTAATGAAATAGGCAAGAGAGGTATGGATATCTGATTTTCCAGGAGAAAGATATTCAAGAGCTATGTTGTAAGAACTCAGCCAGAGGAAATTTGGTTGAGAACTTGTTTGGGAACATCGATCAGAGATAACTGAGGCTCAAGTTTGTAAGGTCCAAACTCTAGGAAACAGAAAAATTAAACTGTAATGTGTTTTCTGCACAAGAGCGCAGGATTTAAGGATATCACAAATGACCTTTAGGAAGACTTAAAACCTTATGTTTCTCCCTCCGCCCTTCAACAATTCTTGAAAAACTCACACCTTTTAGAAGCAGCAGTCTTATTTATTCTTGGAGTTTCAGTGGAAAATAAATGGCATTAGTAGAGAGGGTAAAGAAAGACACATAAGGCCTCTTGATCACTACACTTGTAATAGTTAATTGATCTTGGTTAAATAAGTTTCTCTCCCAACCTCTCCAAACCCATTCCTTCATCCTCTTATGAACTTATCCCCTACATACTTAACCAGATATTCAGATGATCAGCATGTGGACAAGATTCTATGTGATCCAAAATGCAGAATTAGAAAGTGAAACCCACACAAACTTTGTAAACAAAGTAGTTTAGAATTCAAGAAAATTGTCCAAAATTTATAATCCGGACTGTTAAGCTCAGGAGCTCAATTTATAAAACCAAAAAAAGATTTTAAAAACCAAGACAAGTCCAAATACAGGAAGAAAAAAAGCTGGGGTTGTAATTTGCAAAATTCTAAGAAAGGAACAGGCCACAAAAACCTTTAAACACAATATCTGGTGGAGATGGAAACTGCCACCTGAGCATATGCCCTGACCAGGAATTGAACTGGCGGCATTTTGGTGCACAGGGTAATGCTCAACCAACTGAACCATACTGGCCAGAGCTCAAGGTAAAATTTTTGCAAGTCCACTCTTCCTCAGACCCTACATTTATAACTAAACTTCTCAAGTATTTTAGGGTAGTCAAACTTTCAAATATTCTGCCCAACTCCCCAGAATTGGTAAGCTGTGCTAAGTGCTCAGCTAAGTTTGAAGACTATAAATTCACAACAAACCATTATGTATAGAGCTGTGGACTTTTCTCTAATGTTCAGAGAATACAGATTCCGATATTTGACCATGGGTTCTATGTATGTTATGATATGATGCACAAAATCAGCTAATTCATGAACAATAAAACAGAACGAAACCTAAACACTAAAGAAACCAGCACCCAGAAACCAATGATCTGCAATTAAAATGAAGTCAAATTTACATGTCAATAACATCTGGTAAATTTTTAATTGGTTTATTTCTTCAGTAAGAAAGGTCATATGAAAATGACATTTGCAATGATACTGAGTTTATCTAGATTAAGTAAGGACTTCACATACTCTTTTGCATTTCCTTTATTCTCTTCATTCTTTAATGGTGTAAAGTACCACAATGGGGGAAAACCCTTAAGTAATATTTTTTAACTTTAATTCAAGACAAAAATGAAAAAAACATACCAGATAAAAATCAAAAGCCTGGCACTTTCTAGCAATGTATAGGTATTTAGTTCAAAAAAACAACTATAACAAAAAACCAGTAATGACTTGCCCAACCCATACTGCAGATGAAAAATCTGGGACAGGATAAGCTTTTTCATTTTCCAGGACCAAAACAGAACGTAGGGTGATGGTTAATTTTATGTGTCAACTTGACTAGGCTAAGGGATAGCCAGATAGCTGGTAAAGCATTGTTTCTTGGCGTGTCTACGGTGGTGTTTCCAGAAGAGATCAGTGTTTGAACAGTAGACTGAGTAAGGAAGATCACTCTCCCCGATGTGGATGGACATCACCCAGTCCACTGAGGGCTTACGGAGAAGAAAAAGGCAGAGGAAGAGCAAATTAGCTCTCTCTCCTTGAGCTGAGACATCTATGTTCCCTGTCTCTGAACATGGGTCACCTCGTTTTCAGACTTTTTGACTTGCACCAAGGACTTTGCTGGTTCTCCACCTTACAGAAAGCAGATCTTGAGATTTGCTGACCTTCTTAATCATGGGAACCAATTCCTACAATAAATCTCCTATTGGTTCTGTTTCTCTGGAGAACCCAGACTAATAAACCAGATTTATTACTGTTCCCGCTTTCATATTAATAATTTACAACCAGAGACAAAGAAATATTTCAACATACTCACTGCCTGTCTATGCCATTTTAAAGCTTGTAAATGAACTTTATTCTATATGTAAGAAGTTCACAACAGTGATAGACCAAGGCAGCCTCTTTTTTTGTGTGTTAGCAGTGGCTGTGGGTGCAGCTTTGATAGGCACGTTCTCCCAGTGGTCTCATCTTCTATTGAGGGATCCAAGGAAACTGAAGTCCTCTAGGTTTCTTCTCACATTCACAAAAAATAAGATGAAAACAATGTAATTTTAAAATGAATGTAGGTGTGCTTGGTGGTAAGCAGAGTTTTGTCTCTGTGTATGTGTATGTATGTGGTTGTGTGTTTAACAACTCTACTTAATGTGAGAGCTGGACAGTCAATGCAGCTGCCTTGTGCCATTTGCTTCGGCAGATCGAAAAAAAATCTCAACTTAAGAGAAATGAACATCATTGTTTATAGTGAAACAGAACTTTTAAAGTTCTCAACAGCATTGTTTTTGTATGAGGCAATCAAATCATCATCAACAAAATGTCTCCAATGAGAAAACCAGATCAAAGAGGTCAAATAATTCCTCCTAAATCATGTAACTGAGACAGAGCATTGGATCAAAGATCAGAAAACTTGGCACTAAGTGTTTCCGTTTCTTCCACCCAGGAGTCTTGTGTTTTGGAAGCAACAACATTTGACCTCAATGAATCATACCTACCAAAGGGCCTAAACCCTGGAAGAAGATAAGAACTAGTAAAATTTAAATAAATCATAGCCCAGAAACATTTGGTGGAGTTCACTTTGGGGTTAAGAGTAAAGATTCTGAAGAGGTCATACTCCTAAAATTAAGTTCCTATTCAGCATTGCTGCCAATAAGAATCATTCCAAAAAGTCCAGTCAAGTGATTCTAGTTGGGAATAGAGGATACCCAAATATGTGAAGTGTGCCAATTGGTTTAAGTAAATTAATAGTGCATGTCTGAAGTAAATTCAAGTTCAGGTCCACCAGAAGATGACCTCTTTTAGAACTATGCTTCCTACTATACTCTCAAGGCCTAATGTAATTCCTGGAAAAAATAACTTTCAATAAATGTTATGCTGGAGTTTGCCATGCCTGGGACTGCATTTCTAGGGGAGATATTCCCTATTTTCCATATCACATCATTCTGACATCAAGATTTATAGGGAAGATGAGTCAATTTTAAGATCCTCTTGCATGTTTAGATCCATATTCAACTAGCCTAATGTATGAGTTACCTAAGTCTGTAATAATGCTGCAAAACAAACAACCAGTAAACCTTAGAGGTCTGCCATAATAGACATTTATTTTTTCTCTTGTGTCTATAGGTTGTCTGGGTGGTTCTAGGAATCTAAACTAGATTCAACAAAGTTTATTCATTTAACTATTGTTAATTTCAGGTCAACTAGGTAGCTTTTCTGATCTCAGATGGATGTTCTTATATATTGAGGGTATATCTAACCAGGTCTCATCTTCCAACAGGTTAGTCTGAGGATATTTTTTTGTCAGGGACAGAAGAGAGAGAGAGAGAGAGAGAGAGAGAGAGAGAGAGAGAGAGAGAGAAAGAAAGAAAGAAAGGAGAGGAGAGGAGAGAGAGAAAGTGGAGGTGGGGAGATGAGGTTCAGCCTCAAAATTGGGACACTGTCACTTCTTCCATATTCAAATGGCCAAAGCAAGTTATAAACTTAAGCCAGATTAAGGAGTGTAGAAATAGATTCCAGTTCATGATTGGAAAGGCTGCAAAATTACATTGCAATGATTATGAATACAGAAGGAAATGGGAATGGGGTAGGGAACTGGGGCCATTTTGCAATCAACATAGCCCACCTGGGACCTGAAGCCCAACATTTTTGATGCATGTTCCTTCTGAGAGTGAGTCGCAGCTGTGAAGCTGGATCTCAGGGCAATTTCCCAGTAGGCTTAGTGACATGCTCTTTAATTTCCTCTCCATTTTCCATGATGCCCATCATGTTCTCTCATCCTTGGCCTTTCTCCCCAGCCATGTTCATAGAAAGATGTTCCCTGTATATAAGGGCAAAGTTAACACACCTAACAATAGGAAGGTACAGGCACTGTCCTAACAGAATAGATGCCCAAGAGTCAAAACAGGAGCTGATGGTGGACAGCCAGCACTGATTTATAGGTAAACATCAGTCCTCCATTTCCCAGGAGAGAAACTTCTCAGAACTCTCTTTTCTAGACACTAGCAATCCATGCCTCTGAAATATCTGTGGCATAGTTTTTGTTGTTGTTACTGTTTTTCATGTCATGGATATATTCTAGGTAGCTCACGATAATGTGAAATTTAGTACAATATTTTCTATGTGTGTTATGTATACTTTTCCCAAAGAAAATAGCTATAATTTCCACCAGATCCTTAAAAATAAGTCCATCACTCAGAAAAGTTAAGAACCACTACTTATTTGGGTTAAACTGATAAATCAATACACTGAAATAGTGGAGAACAGAATAGACTTCACTCTCCAAGAGAATTCTCTAAAGGTTACATAATTGATGTGGCCTAGGGACATTTTACAGGCCAAAGGAACCAGTCTCTCATCATGGAAATGTGTAGGACTGAATCATATACTTCTAGAGAGCTGTTTTCCAGAAGTGTCATTGTAAGCAAGAGATCCATCAGCCTTAGAAATATCCCCAGCCTGATACACAATGACTTAAAGTTAATAGGAATTTGATTATATACAGATAAAAGTCCATCCACTCCCCAAGAGCTTGACTCGTCATTGAGATTTACTTTATCAACTGGTCCCTGGGTAGTTTGTATCGGGGAAGGGTGTCCTAAGCGGGGCACTGAGGACCATCACAGAGAGAGGACCCAGGAAGTATTTGTATCTACTAGTCAGGTAACCACGGTCATTTGTGTTCCCTATGGAGAACCTCAACAGTGATTAAGATCATACTCACCCAAGTCAAGTGCAACCACAGTCATCCTTGCCTTTTATGAATCATATCATGAGAAAAGGAAGGCTAGGGATTCTATAAAGAACTTCATCTACTTATAGTCAAGGACAGGAACTTTCTTCTGGAAACCTGGAATGGACAAGCCTATATGGGTTGAGATCAAGTCATACACACTGCTGTCTGGTCCTGCTTTTGAAATATGGACAAAATATGTACTAAGGGTAAAAGCATTTTGGTTGATGAAAAACATTAGAAGGATAGAGGTACCTTGAAAATCAGTCTTAGAACTTACACAGTTATAATTAAGTAGCTTTTACACACTGTCACTTGTCACCAATTTGTGTCTAATTTATTTTTTCTCTCAAGACTTGGAAAGAAATAACTTTTAGCTTATTCTTAAGCATTTATTAGAAAACTCATTCCAAAGGCAATCACTGGCTCTACTGTTTTTGGACTTCAACCCTAGCAGGCAGATCTTCTCTCTTTTTTATCCTACTAAAAAGTGTTAGAAAGCCATGCTCATTTTTATTTCCCAAGGAGAGTCACATCAATGTTTGGCTCCTATCCACCATCAACATGCACAGTCACTGTCCTTGTTATTAATCACTTTGAGTAATCTTATTGTTTTCCTCCTTCCAAGGAAAAGGTGTTTTCCTTCCATCAAATATTTTTAAATAGTATCACATTTATTTAAGTATTAGCAAAGCTCTAGGCCAGATAAAATATTTCTTCAATTTTTTAAAAGGGGTAAATTAATTTTTTCATATCACAGAGAAACAAAAATCAAAAAACAATAACAAAACATAAAAACACCTAAATAAATGGACCAGAGTGCAATTTTGACAGTAAACTGAGTCTTCACTGATACTGTATTAAGACAGCTAACATTTTTCAACAAGCCCTTTCAAACAAATCTCTTGTATTCATCTGTTAGAGGACAAAAAAGCTGGAGAGACTGTTGTGAAAATGCTTGGACCCAGAAAGGAAGGACAAAATTATAAGCACAGAGATGCTTGAATACGAAAAACAGTGGATAAAATTTGGTTTTCAAACAATAGCTTTTGAATTCTCAGACAAAAGCAGAAGAAAGTAAATCAAAACTATAGGTAAGATGTTTTCATTAGCACGACTAAAATCAAGACATATTTATTTATTTACTAGTGGCCCAGTGCATGAAATTCATGCACGGGGGGGGGGGTCCCCTCAGCCCAGCCTGCATCCTCTCCAATCGGGGACCCCTTGGGAGATGTTTGACTGCCAGCAATCAGACATCCCTCTCACAATCTGGGACTGCTGGTTCCTAACTGCACATCTGCCTGCCTGCCTGATCGCCCCCCCTAACTGCTGCCTGCCTTCTTGATTGCCCCTAACCCCTCTGCCTGCCTGCCTGATTGCCCCTAACTGTCCTCCCCTGTTGGCCTGATGATGCCCCCAACTGCCCTCCCCTGCCAGCCTGATCTTGACCCCAACAGCCCTGCCCTGCAGGCCTGATCTTGCCCCCAACTGCCCTCCTCTGCCCGCCAATTTGGTTCTGATTGGTTGGTTTCTATGCCAATGTCAAAAGCTCCACCTCCTAGGCAGCCATTGGCTCCTCAAAGTTCACCCAGATTTGGTTCTGATTGGTCAGTTTCTATGCGAGTCATCATCAAAAGCTCTGCTTCCTAGGCAGCCATTGGCTCTTCACACTTCACCCAGATTTGGTTCTGATTGGTTGGTTTCTATGCCAGTCAGCATCTGTGGGCCTATCAACGAGGCCTCATCAGAAAAGTGGGGCTGATCAGCAGCCCCGGTGGAGGCCTGGAGAGAAATGGAGGTGCGGCTGCTGGCCCAGCCCTGAGAGAAAGAGAGAGGCAAGTGCTGATCAACAGCTGTCACACAAGCTATGGATCAGACCCTGCTTCTCTCTTCAGACATCTCTCCAGGCCTGATTCACAGCCCCCTCAGCAGTCAGTGCTGGGACACCACACCTGCAGCCGCAGCTGACTGCAGGACTGACTTCTGGTTGGTCAATCTGGTCATGATGGACCCAGGGTTTTTATATATTAGGATTTATTTATTTATTTATTTATTTATTTATTTTTGTTAATCCTTACTGGAGGATATTTTTTCCATTGATTTTTGAGAGAGTTGAAGAGATAGAGCAAGGGAAAAGAGAGAAAGATGGGGGGAGGTGGGGGGAGAGAGAGATTGGTTGCCTCCCTCACATGCCCAGACCTGGGGCTGAGGATCCAACTTGCAGCCCAGGAATCTAACCTAAGACCCTTCATTGTAGGGGCCAATGCTCTAACCACCACTGTTCTAACACTGGCCAGGGCAAGCCATAAGCTGCAGCTTTTCCCTAGGGTCTGCCTGAATCCCAGAGGATTTTTTTTCTGCACGTTTTTCCTGGGAAGGGCATATTGCCTGTAGGCCAGCATTTGCATCTATCAACATTTGCATTTTGGATCTATCAACAACAGCTTGTCTCTTCTACACTTCCGCCCTTGAACATGTTCTTCAGGCCCTAGCATCTTTTTTAAACTCAGTGTCTTAATTTGTATCTCAGATGTAGAAGCAGAATTTACCCTTGAGAAAACAGTCAGAACCATCTCTTAATTTAGGGCATGAGTCAGAGCCCAGCAGAGCCATCCGTGATTCTACAGTATATAATTCAGTTTTGGGCATCAGACCAGCAAGACAAATTCATAAAAATAATGAGAAATAATAATTATTCTAAAATCCCATAAAAACACAAAAGAAAAGGCTTAAAAAACTAAAGCAAATCCTTATTATGTTTATAGACATTGATAGACTCAATTTCAACAATGTGCAATTATTTTAGTATTTATCCAAATATTTTCAATAATTAAAACAGATTTTTTAATGTTGCCTAACACTTGCTGGCACCAACAGTGCACTAATCTCCATTGAGGGCCAAAGAAATCAAGGATAATGATCTCCTACTGCTAATCCACAGGAAGATTTGTGATTTTCACTGTAATACATGGTCGGAAGTAAATTGCAGATTCACCATCACTGAATAAACAGCTTGAAATGATAGCTGAAGAGGAAGATGGAATTAAGGAGAATTCATGGATGAATCTATAGCACTTAGTGTAGCCCACAGAAACTTCTGCATAAATACAGAGTGGGGTTTGTGACAAAGAACTGGAGACATTTTATTCTATGTTTAAAATAAATTACTCTAATGAAGAAGCTCTCCAGAAAACCCCAAATGCGATTGCAAGCTTTAGTCATCAATGTTTAGGCTTAAATTGACAGTTCTATCTATTGTTTAGAGCCCTGTTAAGTTGGCTGTTCTCTAAAGAGAGACATAGACAATTTGGAAAATTCCCAAATGGGGAAGGATGGAAAGAAATAGGGATGCTTAATCTAATCTACATGAGTGGATTTAATTTGAAGGTAAAGAACCACTGCCCTCAAATGTCTGAAGGGCAGTCACTAGGAGAGTGATAATTTTCTATGGCTTCAGCAAGCAAGACAAAGACCCAAGATGGAAACACAGCCAGATTCTTGACTTAAAATACAAAAAATAAAAAAATAAAAATTCTAATGTTAGTCTTGTTGCAAGTGACCAAATTGCCCCCAAAATATTGTCTTAGGTTTCTGGTGCTGACAGAGGAGATATGGTAAGAAAGGATACTTATATCCAATAGGGAATTGCTTCTAAATAATAAGCTAAAGGAAAAAGATGATAGTCATTCACAAATGTAACTTGAAATGAAAGTTTGTATGAGAATAAGTCTTCAATCATAATACCAGTACCCTATGACAGATGTCTTAAGTATCTATTGAAAGTTCTCTTTTGTTCCATGTTTGTTTGTCTTAAATGTATTTTGATGTTCTTGTTAAAAATAATTCTGAAACCACAAAATGAAGCTTCTGATCATTCTTTTCTTTGCTGTCCATTGATTTTTGAGAGAGTTGAAGAGATAGAGCAAGGGAAAAGAGAGAAAGATGGGGGGAGGTGGGGGGAGAGAGAGATTGGTTGCCTCCCTCACATGCCCAGACCTGGGGCTGAGGATCCAACTTGCAGCCCAGGAATCTAACCTAAGAC
The DNA here is from genome assembly GCF_000412655.1 of Myotis brandtii. NCBI lineage: Eukaryota > Metazoa > Chordata > Mammalia > Chiroptera > Vespertilionidae > Myotis > Myotis brandtii. The sequence continues at coordinate 716,068 of NW_005354999.1, forward strand.
CCTTCATTGTAGGGGCCAATGCTCTAACCACCACTGTTCTAACACTGGCCAGGGCAAGCCATAAGCTGCAGCTTTTCCCTAGGGTCTGCCTGAATCCCAGAGGATTTTTTTTCTGCACGTTTTTCCTGGGAAGGGCATATTGCCTGTAGGCCAGCATTTGCATCTATCAACATTTGCATTTTGGATCTATCAACAACAGCTTGTCTCTTCTACACTTCCGCCCTTGAACATGTTCTTCAGGCCCTAGCATCTTTTTTAAACTCAGTGTCTTAATTTGTATCTCAGATGTAGAAGCAGAATTTACCCTTGAGAAAACAGTCAGAACCATCTCTTAATTTAGGGCATGAGTCAGAGCCCAGCAGAGCCATCCGTGATTCTACAGTATATAATTCAGTTTTGGGCATCAGACCAGCAAGACAAATTCATAAAAATAATGAGAAATAATAATTATTCTAAAATCCCATAAAAACACAAAAGAAAAGGCTTAAAAAACTAAAGCAAATCCTTATTATGTTTATAGACATTGATAGACTCAATTTCAACAATGTGCAATTATTTTAGTATTTATCCAAATATTTTCAATAATTAAAACAGATTTTTTAATGTTGCCTAACACTTGCTGGCACCAACAGTGCACTAATCTCCATTGAGGGCCAAAGAAATCAAGGATAATGATCTCCTACTGCTAATCCACAGGAAGATTTGTGATTTTCACTGTAATACATGGTCGGAAGTAAATTGCAGATTCACCATCACTGAATAAACAGCTTGAAATGATAGCTGAAGAGGAAGATGGAATTAAGGAGAATTCATGGATGAATCTATAGCACTTAGTGTAGCCCACAGAAACTTCTGCATAAATACAGAGTGGGGTTTGTGACAAAGAACTGGAGACATTTTATTCTATGTTTAAAATAAATTACTCTAATGAAGAAGCTCTCCAGAAAACCCCAAATGCGATTGCAAGCTTTAGTCATCAATGTTTAGGCTTAAATTGACAGTTCTATCTATTGTTTAGAGCCCTGTTAAGTTGGCTGTTCTCTAAAGAGAGACATAGACAATTTGGAAAATTCCCAAATGGGGAAGGATGGAAAGAAATAGGGATGCTTAATCTAATCTACATGAGTGGATTTAATTTGAAGGTAAAGAACCACTGCCCTCAAATGTCTGAAGGGCAGTCACTAGGAGAGTGATAATTTTCTATGGCTTCAGCAAGCAAGACAAAGACCCAAGATGGAAACACAGCCAGATTCTTGACTTAAAATACAAAAAATAAAAAAATAAAAATTCTAATGTTAGTCTTGTTGCAAGTGACCAAATTGCCCCCAAAATATTGTCTTAGGTTTCTGGTGCTGACAGAGGAGATATGGTAAGAAAGGATACTTATATCCAATAGGGAATTGCTTCTAAATAATAAGCTAAAGGAAAAAGATGATAGTCATTCACAAATGTAACTTGAAATGAAAGTTTGTATGAGAATAAGTCTTCAATCATAATACCAGTACCCTATGACAGATGTCTTAAGTATCTATTGAAAGTTCTCTTTTGTTCCATGTTTGTTTGTCTTAAATGTATTTTGATGTTCTTGTTAAAAATAATTCTGAAACCACAAAATGAAGCTTCTGATCATTCTTTTCTTTGCTGTGGTTATGTTTCTCCATTAGAGTGGTTACGATTAATTTAATAACCATGATTTGCCTTCTGTCTTGTATAATGACTTTGAAACTGAGGAATCCCAAATCACTGGATTTTTATCTGATTAGGCTTCTGTGATGTCTACAAGTTAACTTTCTTAAATCCCCATGAGACTGGGTCACTGAGTTGAGTTTCTAGGGTGAGAAATTAAGGTGTCCTTTCCTCACCTCTAAAAGACTAATTGGTATCAACACAATGCCCTCAAAATGTCCTTTTTGGGGGGAACTTAAATGTACTTCTAATCCATGCAATTTTGGATTATCTAAAAGCTTACTATGGGTATTTACTTCGTGAGGTTAAAATAACAACAATTGTTTATTTGATCAGTGTCAAAATTGCCAACATGGATCTATAGGTACATTTGTGAAAGAAGCAGGATTATAAACCTCATCAGTTGAAAATATATCTCAAATTGCTGTAAGACATTTAATTCCCAAGAATATAAGAGCTTTCCAGAAAGTGGTCATTTCCTGCAATTATCTTATTCAGTTCCCTAGGATCGAATAATATTTATGTTCTTCTACCCATTATTGGGACTGCCAGAATGCATTTATTTTCACAGGATTATGTCCTCATTGCATCATTCTTACCACCTATTCTTAAGTAGTTACAAATCTCTCCCTTTTTTCCTCACATTATTTCTTTTATCTCTTTTTCTCCTTACCTGTCTTTCCTTCATCCATCATTGCCCTCAGGAGCAATTAAGACAATTTCTTTGGCTTTTCTTCAGGCAATCTGAGTAGAAAAACAAGAGAATTAGACCCACATATCTCTAGAAAGTAAGTGACATTCAAAGATCCTGGACAAAATGTTCAGATACATATATGAAATCCTTTGTATAATCTGAAGTGATCATATGTTTAAACAGTAAGCTAACTGTTCCAACAATTCACACACGCACATTTTATAACGAAAACTGTAATGAAAATTAGTCAGGGTATACTACTTCTGGAAAAACAGGTTTTGCCTTCACCAGGCTAGAAAGTGCTGTTTATTTTTCCATCAGTGAAAGGAAAAGCGTGGAGGCAGCTTTCAGCTCTCAGCAAGCTCCAGCTGCAGACTCTACTGCACTGCTTGTCGCGCTGCTGGGACCATTAGGTTACAAGCGTTGGGAGCATGGACAGGGGACCAGAGCCTTCTCCAGTCAACCTGAGTACTGAAACATCTGTGAACAGTGACGTTCAAAAATGAAGCCTCTGATAAAGGAGTGAAACTGCTCTCAGAAAATACGTATTTCGTATTTCTGCCATCTGAAATACGAAATTCTCCTGGCAACAAGTTAGAGAAAACTTTCTTTAGTTAAAAAAGAAAAGGAAGAAAGAACTAACAAATTAGCCTTTCAAGGCAAGTGGTGCTTACTCAAATGCTAGGAGGAGAATAAAAGCTTATAATTTTGGTACCAGCTCTCACAGGAGAGACTAAACACAGACAATTACAAATGATAAATATATACACAGAATCCATTTCTTTGTTTAAAGATAAGCACATTCAAAGCAATGGGAAAGCTAGTAAAAAAGAGTCTGTCCAGAAAGGCTTCCAGAAGAATGTCAACAGTGTCAAAAGAAGGGCTACTTACAAATCAAATTTAGAACTTGAAGGTATCTTAAACCTATTTAGTTCACATTTCTATTTTTTAGATATGGAACTAAAGAGATGCTGTACATGAAACAAAGACTCTAAATTCTCACAGGGAAAAATCACACTGAAATTTGGATCTCTTGAGACTTAGAGTTCTTGCCATCCAATAAATACTCTATTCTGTAAGCACTTATAGAGAGAGGGCTTAACACAAGGATGGAGGTTCTGACTTCAGTGGGACACGTTGAGATGAATCTACAGCAAACATCTCCTATCACAGGAGAGATAGCAGAAGAAGGACTTTCTAACACAGATTGTGAAGGTGTTGTGGCAGAATGCACAGGAGAATGATCAGCCAGCACTCTGAGGGAGGAAAGTTTAACCTTTACTTCGAAGATCTGCTAGTCTAGGGGAATTCTGGATCCAAAGCCTGAACTGAACTCGTGGGGAGGCTCTGACCTATATATCTCCTCCTGTGGTGGGCCCTGAGGGTCCCCGAAGCTCCACCCAAGTCAGCTGTAGCGGGGCCTTGGGGGCATGGTCCGCAGCTCCGCCCAAGTCAGCTGTGGTGGGGAAGTAAGACTACAGTAGGTTGCAAGCCCACCCCGCACCCCCCCCACCCCATTTTCCTTTTCAAAGGGATATGGGTCATAAAGGAAGAACAATATACATCCTATTACATTAAACAAAGAATGTGAGAACTGACAAATACTAAACTATATACATTTATAAACATGACCCATGATCTAATAATTTTGTTGTTGTTGATGATGTTAAGATATAAAAAGTTAGTGTTCTATGGTTCTATGAAGACTACTTTGATGGCAAGTTATTGGGCCATACTGTTTCTTTTATCTTTCAAAACTTATTTGTTTGACCCTATCTGGTTAGGCTCAGTGGATAGAACATCAGCCTGCAGACTGAAGGGTACTGGGTTCGATTCCTGGTCAATGGCACATGCCTCCATTGCAGGCTTGATCCTGGCCCAGATTCAGGAGGCAACCTATCAATGTGTCTCTCTCACATCAATGTTTCTCCCTCTATCTATTTCTCCCCCTCCCTTCCACTCTAAAACTCAAGGGAAAAATATCTCGGGTGAGGATTAACAGCAACAACAACAAAAATAAATTAAATAATTTATCAATTGGTGTGAGAGTAGGAAGGACAGTTTGACCATTTTCTCCAGTGAATCTTAAATTGTAGGTCAAATTGGCAACAGGTACATACATGTGGAGAGACTTCCATAAATTTTTCAATTTAATAAAAATTACTTGAAAAGTATAGAAAACTTCTCACTTTTTTATTTATAGTAAAATAACATTTTTATGATCTAAAAGTAATATATACTTTGCTAATTTCCTATCACAAATTGCTACAATTCTCTGACGGTGAGAAGTTGGAACTAAGTCTTCTGGGACTTAAAGTCCAGGTGGCAGTGCTAGCACCTCCTGCAGGATCCTGAGAAGCCTGTGTTCCTTGCCTCTTCCAGCTCCTTCAGGTTGCTGCATTCTTTGGCTCTTGGCCCCTCCCTTCCTCCAATGTCTGTTTCGGTCTTCAGGAGTCACCTTCTCCCTTTATTGACTCTCCTTCCTCCCTCTTATAAGGACTGACATGATTACAGACCTGCCCAGATAATCCAGGATAATCTTAATTTAGATTATCCAAGATCACATGTGCAGATACCTTTGGTCATATAAAGTAACATTCACAGGCTCTGGGGATTAGGTGTTACAATTAAATCTACAAATATAAAAAGTTATATTGTAATTCTGGAATGTCTGATCAATCTTATTTAAAATAAAATTTAGAGAAAATAAGAGGCTGAAAAATAAACTAAAATTGTTTTATTCTTTAATATCTCATTCTTTCTCAAGTCTATGCATGAATGCTTTGTATTATGCCTCTATATGGGCATCCTTTTCAATCTACCATTCAATAACGGATGCCACTAAGGTGCCATCTAACATTGGATTTCTTTTTTTTTTTTTTTTAAATATATTTTATTGATTTTTTACAGAGAGGAAGGGAGAGAGATAGAGAGTTAGAAACATCGATGAGAGAGAAACATCGATCAGCTGCCTCCTGCACATCTCCCACTGGGGATGTGCCCGCAACCCAGGTACATGCCCTTGACCGGAATCGAACCTGGGACCCTTCAGTCCGCAGGCCGACGCTCTATCCACTGAGCCAAACCGGTTTCGGCCTAACATTGGATTTCAATTTTCCCAGAGACTATACTTTAGGGACACACTTTTATTTAATATAGCAACAAAGACGAACAATTCCATAGAAAATTCTGATTCTTGTAATGAAGTTTAAATTCTTTGCATTTTAAATTGGGTTCTAGATTTGTAATGAGAATAAGCCAATTATTTTCCTGGGATAAGTATGTCAAAGCCAGTTTCTAGCCTCAGATTATATGCTTTAATTCAAAATGTTAAAAGGTCCATTTGTGAGAACATTTCATGCAATGTTTGATTTTATTTCAAGGTAATGAGGAGTGAAATCTGAAGCCACATTCTGAAACCTTCTAGCCTTTCCAGTTATTCCCAATGACGCCAACCTTGAATGTTTTGAAAAAGTAAGTGCTCCTAGTGCCAACACTAAGGAAATGTTTGCACAGTTCTTTGGTGCATGTCATTCTGAGTGCTGCTTTTATTTAATCTTCATAAAGCATTAGATTAAAAAAATTAGTTTTAGAGAGAATGGCATTTCTAAATATTCAGTAAAACTATAAATCACCTCGTTTCCAGTCATAATACCTATCTCAGTTTACTTCCCTTAATTCTAAATCTGGAACTGATGATTTCATGGAAATAAATTCTTAAAGAAGTAAGTTCATATCAACAAGGAATTAAATGATAGATATACCAGTAGGGTCTCAAACTTGTATACTCTTGTCCTTATATTTACCACACAAAGGATTGACAAGTAAAAGGAATACATCATCTTTATTATTTCTATAATAATACTATTTAATGATATTGCTTTGACTTATTTAGTGTTGACTTGCTTAGTTCTGCTCTTGGGTGGCCAGTTCATGGTGGAAAAAGAAAGTAATTATACTAACATATTTAAATAGTACCATTGGCCTTTTAAAATTTGCCTTTGCCTAAGACAAGGTGCATATAAAAGCTGATTAGAGCTTTTTCTAAAGAATGCCAATAAGATGGAGAGATAGCAGAAAACAGTGATAATGGGGATTGTTTCTAAGTGAATTAATCAGTTTTATGAGGGCAGGGGCAGACTGAAATATGGTGTCAGTGAAAAGGAGGTATATTCAAGATGACAGCATCCTTTCTTGCTTGGGTGACTGGATGGATGGTAAATCCATCTAGATACTAAAGAAAAAAATACGGGTTTTGGGGAAAAACAATGATATGTTTCACTAGAAGTGCCAAAAAAAAAATACAGATTGACAATGATATCTTCTAAGACAGAGATGAAAAAATAAATTCTGGAACCATAAGAATATGTTTGAGCCCTAGTCAATTTGGCTCAGGGTAGGCTGGATCCCCGGCCCTAGTTAGGGTGTGTGTGGGAGGCAATCAATTGATATCTCTCTCACATAGATGTTTCTCTATCTCTATCTCTCCCCCTCCCTTCCACTCTCTTTAAAAATCAATGGAAAAATATCCTCCGGTGAGGATTAACAACAACAACAACAACAACAAAAGTATGTTTGATAGGTGAAGTCCTGTAGTAATACCAGATTCAGCCTGTCCTACCTGTGTGATGTAGGTATTCCCTTAGTTGTGGTGCAACTCAGCTAGTGTCTGCATCTCTCAGATAGACCTCCCATGGATCTATCTTCGTTCTGTGAATTCTTGGCAGGAGGGAAGTTCAGGAGCCTCTTATGTAACCATCTTGGTCCACAATCTGCTAAGCTTAGTACTTAAAACATTTTTACTTCAGTATGTACTCATTCCCATGCTTATCTAGTCTCATAGTTTTAAATACCATCCTTGTGATGATTACTGTCCAATGTATATTTTCCACCTGGATCTCTTCCCTAAAATCCGTACATATTTATCTATTTTTCTACTCTGCCTTCCTACTGGGATGTTTAATGGGCACCTGAAAATTCACAAAGAGAATGCTAGATAGAGAATGCAAGGAGATGTAAGGAATCAGCCTTTAGCTTTAATACTGGAATTTTCTATCAGAAAATCATGCAAATAATATCTCTGATGTTTTTGCCCACCTCCTCAGAATTAGACACTTTACATTAATCCCCAAACAATTTTCTAAATTAAGTTAAATTGATCCTGTGCTATGAATGAGCACCAAGGCTCAGAATGCTTAAACAACTGTAAATCATACAGTCAATGACGGTAGAGCTGGAACTGAACCCAAGTGGTCAGAACCTGATTCACCAAATTGTCTCAGTGAGTTCATTTCCTAATAACTTCAGGTAATATACTCATCAAGAGAAGCAAAGGTTTCCAGGATGAAGTTAAAACAGCTGTAATAAAGTTTTCTTTTAAAGGGTCTTAACATATGTTGAATGTTTTTGTTGTTGTTGTTGTTATTCATATGCCAAATAAAATACTTGGCTCATTAATTTTGAAATGTATCTTTGGCACACTGTATTTTTAGTGTTCTTTAAAATTTACTATTTATAGATCTCTTCCATAAATTAAAAGCCACTTTCCTTGGATATTTACTGATGGTCTTAATTCATCCTTCAAATTTAAGTCTTGCTTTAAACAAACAAATAACAAAAAGCCCTTAATGGAATCTTTAATTATGCTTTCCCAACTACCTAGTAAAAGAAAGAGAGGAAGTTGTGGCCATCTTTTCTCTAATTTCCACAAACACAATCAACATATCCCTGATTCCTCGTTGAAGAATAAGTAACACTTTTAAAAAGTAACATGATTGAATATGGCAGGATTTTTGACCTAGGAACCTTTCCCCAAAATTAATTATTTTGATTTTATTATTTTACTTAAAAATGTGAGCAAATGTGTCCACCTCCATCACTACTCAAATTTAAGCTGCCATCAGTTCTCACCTGTCACGTTCCAGCAAGCCGGGAAAACAGACTCCATGTGAGGCCTTTCACATGTTGTCAATGGTAACCTTTGTAATGGAAGACTGGAGAAGCCAAATAAGGTAGTGAGGTGATCCCAAGATCAGCAGCATCAGGAAGCATCTACTACTCCTGAAGGGCCAATGACAGGACGTCATGTTCTCAAAGCTCAAAGCCAAGGTTGTCTGGCAGGAGCTGACACCGTCTTGGAATCTACATGTCAGGAACTCAGACCTCAGCAGGAGGAGATTTCTGACAGGAGATGGTGCTATGGATGGATGAGTGACAGGTGATTCATGGTAGGCAGAGTAATGGCCCCTACAGATGTCCACTTCCTAATCCCCAGATCCTGTGCATATGTTACCTGACATAGCGGAAGGTACTTTGCTGGTGGATTTAATTAAGGATTGTAAGATGGGGAGATTATCCTCAATTTTCTGGATGGGCCCAATGTAATCACAAAGGTCCTAATAAGAGAGGCAGTGAATTAGTCAGAGAAGAAGATGTAAGGACAGAAGCAAGGGTCCAAGTGAGAGGGAGATAACTGAACATGCTGTGCTTCTAGCTGCAATCATGAGGAAAGGAACACAACCCAAGGAATGCAGGAGGTTTCTAGAAGCTGGGAAAGGCGAAGAAACAAATTCTCCCTTAGACTCTCCGGAAGGAAAACAGCCTTGCTGACACCTTGATTTCAGCTCAGGGAGACCTTTTTTCAGACTTTTCACCACCAAAAATGTAAGATAATGAAGTTATCTTACTTTAAGTAACTAAATTTGTGCTAACTTGTTACAGCAACAATAGGAAACTAATACAGGATGGAATACCCAGATTCATCCCATCACCTGCTTTCTAATCTTCCACCAGTACCTCCACATGGAAGGCTCTATCAAAGAGCCACAGGAGCAGTAGTTCTCCGCTAGAACGGAAGAGGTGGGGGGAAAGCAGAGATCTTCCTTTGTCCGTTCCTGAGCTCTGCAACCCATTGACTTCTATTTGGCAAGTATGGAGTATAGAGTATATAGAGTATGGAGTTTATTTGGTCCTGGACCCTCCTGTGTTGTTATTCTACACTCTCCTATTTTTTTTTTCTATTTCTATTAGCAGCAAATGCCCCCAAATATATATCTTTGTCCAAGACCTCTCCTCTAAATCCAAACCAGTATAACTGTTAGAAATCATCACTTGAATGTTTTCAGGTTATCTTAAAACCGACATGTTAAAAATGAACCACCTGAAATGTACTCGTGTGTTTAGCCTGTAAGAGTTTATGTATAGGGATATAATTAAGGCAAGTCTGAAGGTCTATTACTGTCTCACATCTTCCTTCCTTCTCTCCAATCCTGTTCCTTGTTCAGTATTTCTTCTCCAGTAAATGGAGCTGTGAAAGGTCCAAACCTGGGAGTCATTCTTGCACAGTTCCTCACTGTCCTCATCTCTCACCCCTAATCTGCACATTAGGCAGAGTGAACTTTCCAGAATGCAAATGTGTCAGATCATGAGCTCTTCAGTGATCACCCAATGCTCTCTGTATAAAGAGCCATATTCCTGAAGTGGCTCTCAGACGGTGCATGGACTGGCCCTACCTGATACTCAGCCTCCATTTCAAGCCACACTCTCTATCATGCTCTGCACACTAACCAGGCTGGCCTCTTTCTCTTCCAACAAGCCAAGTCATTTCCCCATATACATTGTTTATATATGCCTGTCTAGTCAGCTCAGGCTGCCATCATAAAATATCATAGAAAATCGAAATTCATTTTTTCTCAGTTCTGGAGGCTAATGAGATCAAGGTCATGGTATCAGCATGGTTAGTTTCTGGTGAGAACCTTTTTCATGACTTGTGAGCAGCTTCCATCTTGCCATGTGCTCATATAGCCTCTGTGTGCATGCAGGTAAAGAGGGAAAAAAGATTTCTTTTGTGTCTCTTTTTATAAGGGTACTAAATACATCATGAAGGCCCCACCCTCATGATCTCATATAAACCCAATTATCTCCCTAAACCTCCATCTTCAATACCATCTCTTTGGGGAGATAGGGGTTCAGCATATAAATATGGGGGAAACACAATTCAGTCCATAATAATGTCTTTGCCTTGAACACACTATATACCCCTTTCTTATAACTAAACCCTAAGGAGCTTTTTGTAGACAGCCTTCTATGATTCCTCGCTAAGAATACATTTAGTCCTCTTAACACAAATTATCATGTTCCTTTCATAACATATATTACAAATGAAATTTTAGTTTTATTTATGTGGTTACCTGAATAATGTCCCCCATCTCCCATATTCTGTTGTCACCTCTTTAAAAGGAGAGAGAATAACTTTCTATTCATCCCTATATTTCTACATTGTTCAAAACAGTGTCTGAGATATAATACATATACAATAAGTATATGCCAAATGAAATCATGAATGAGGAAATTAGTTCCCAACAGACTAATAGTTGCCAGAGGAGAGGAGATTTGGGGGACCAAATTAAAAAAAAAAGTAAAAGGATTGAGAAGTACAAATGGGTAGTTACAGAATAATCCATGGGGATGTAAAGTAAAGCATAGTGACTATAGTCAATAATATTGTAATAACTATGCAAGGTGCCAAGTGGGTACTGGAAATATCAGAGGGAACACTTTGCAAAGTATATGATCATCTAACCACTATGTTGTGCACCTGAAATTAATATAAAATAATACTGAATGTAAACTATAAGTGAAAAAGAAAAGAAAATTATTTTCCAAATTTTGCTTCACCACTTCCTAGCTACATAACCTTGGACAATTTACTGAACTTTTCTGAGCCCCAGTCTTATCATCTTTTTCACAAGAATCGCAACAACTACCTGGTGCAGCACATCTAAAACATCTAGCTCAGTATGCGGCTGTCAGATATGGGATGTGAGATATTTTATCAGATATATTAAATGCCCTCATAAATGCTCAAGAAAGAGAGACTTTCTCTCCTTGATCACACTTTAGTCAGCTCCTCTGAGCCCCCTGCTTAACTGACCCTAACTCGGGCTCCTATCTCCACAGTCAGTGTAGAGTCCAATTTCCCTAAGAACCTACTGTCAGATGAGCCCGAAGACTTCACCCTGATATCTGGCCACCCTCAATATCAGATCAAATTCCTCACCTCCAACCTCAGATTCCTGACCACCCATGTCTGTCTTCACTAAGAATCCCCCTCATCTTGATGTTTCCTCAGTAATTTCCCAGTCATTGATCCCACCCTGCTCCTTGACTGTAAATTTTCACTTTGCATAACTCAGAATTTAAGCCCGATCTCTCTCCCATATTTCAGCAGACTATCTTGAATAAACTCTTCCTTAGTGTCTTTATTAAGTATCCTGGAAAACTGGTCTTTAACACAAATGTTCAAAACAAGGTAAGTTTATTGTATTTACTGTTACTCAGGCCCAAGTGAGAATTTTATATCAGTGAGGAGATCTGTTTAAGAGAAAAGAGCAGAGAGAACATAGAATCTAATAAAAATTAAGATGTAATGATTTTAGTAAGATTCAGAGCCAAAGATAGAAAGATGATCCTTGCTGTTTATACAAAGGGAATAAATTATTTGGAGACAAAATTGTCATATATGAAAATATAGTAGTACTAGACTGTAATTCCCATAATTCTGCAGCTGCTCTGAGTTCAACTCAATGCCCTTTAGGCCCTAGGAGAAAAAAAATTCTGAAATGCCTATCACGAGAGCAGTGGCTACTGTTATTTCCCCACATCAGTGGGACAATTATCAGAGGATCAGAATAAAAGAGATCAAAGCTATTTCATGCCACTTGTATCTGCACTTGAACACTGATACAGGAGGTTGAGTAGAGATTGTAAAACAATCCTACTCAGCTTCTAAGGAGCAATTATTTTTTAAAAGGAGGGAAATAGCTTAGTCAAAAAAACGAACTATAAAATATATGGCTATCATCTCAACAAAGAACAAAAAATGGTAGCCAAATATAATTATGTTTTTTTAAAAGAAAGCATAGAGGATTTTATTCTGAGTAAAACCTCAAAAAGTTAGTTTCATGGTCACTAAAATTTTAATTATATATCACATACATTTCAGATTAATAATATTCAATGTACATCAACCAAGAAACTAATATTCAGTGCTTAAAAATATACAAGTCAGATATAACCTCTATAATAGAAGTAATTTTTTATTCATCTGTGCTCTGAATTAATATCTAACCCTCCAGGGAGTGTCTTCTCTGTTTTCTTTTTGCATATTTAGAATTTGTTTGTAATTACTTCTTTATTTGTCTCTCTTCCCAACTAAGCTGTGAGCTCTTTGCATATAAGAACCTGGTCTTGCCCTGACTGGTATTGCTCAGTGGTCAGAGTGTCACCCCAGGCACTGAAGGGTCAATGGGTCGCAGGTTCGATTTTCAGTCAAGGGCAGGTACATGGGTTGCAGTTTAGATACTCTGTCCAGGAGGCAACCAATCGATGTGTTTCTCACACATCATGTCTCTCTCTCTCTCTTTCTCTCCCTCCTGACCCCGCCCCCTGCTCTCCCTTCCTCTCTTCCTCCCTTCCACTCTTTCTAAAAATGAGTGGAGTGGAAAAAATATCCTCTGGTGAGGATTAACAACAACAAAAGAACCTGGTCTTATCTTGCTAACCCCAAAGCCCAGCACCTAAATATAATAGAAGCACATTTTAAAATACATTGAAAAATGAGAAAACTTCATATATATTAAGTATCATTCACCATACATATTTATAATTGTAAAACTTATTAAATTTAACAGAAGTTAATAACCATGTGCCAGTTTCTGAACTTGTTGCTATCCTATCTAATAAAAGAGAAACATAGTAATTAGCCGTATGGCCTCTCCCCTTCCCATTGGCTAATCAGTGACATATGCAAATTAACTGCCAGCCAAGATGGTGGCCGGCAGCCAGGCAGCTTGAAGCTAACAGGGAGGCTTCCTTGCTTCAGTGACGGAGGAAGCCAAGCTTCCCCGCCTGCGCTGCCAGCCTCTGAGCTTGCAGTTTGAAACATTGTAACAAATATAGAAGCTAAACAAAACCCCAGAAACCGGCTTTAGTCAGCCAGGCTTCAGCCAGCAAGACAGCAACATTGTTTCGAATACAGAAGGTAAACAAAGGCCAGAAACCTGCTTTCAGCAGCCGAGCCTCAGAGAGAAAGCTGGCTCTCAGCTCCAGTGACAGGCATAGAAGGTAAATAAATGCCAGAATAAAAAAAAAGAAAAAAGGGAGAGGTTTGGAGCTCCAGTCGCCCACCAGCCTGAAAACAGCCCTCAGCTTTCAGCAGAGCCTCAGAGAGAAAGCTGGCTCTCAGCTCCAGTGACAGGCATAGAAGGTAAATAAATGCCAGAATAAAAAAAAAGAAAAAAAAGACCCAGACTGCCCCAGTGGGGACCCCCGCCCTGAAGCAACAAGATGGAGGCTAATTTGCATACTGAAGGCAGGCAGCAGCGCAGCAGCA
>NW_005354999.1:731237-758153 GCF_000412655.1 Myotis brandtii
GTGCTTTTCCGAATTAATGAGAGAAAATGTTGATTCTCCTGCTGCCCACGAAGGTGGAAAGTGAAGTGGGGAGACATGTGGGGAATGAGCAAGGTTCCCTGTCTGGGGGTTCCAAATCTGCTGTTGGTTTTTTTCACCACTGACTAGAGATATACAGGGTGTCCCCCCAAAATGTATACACACTTTGAATACCTACTAATTCCAATGGTTTTAAGCATAAGAAAGGAACAACAATGGAGCTGTTATCTGTTAAAAGTGTGGGCACAAACAGGTAGTTGGACATTCCCTGAGGGGTCTCAGATTGGAGAGGGTGAAGGCCAGACTGAGGGGCCCCTTCTCCCCCCCTACCCCAGTGCACGAATTTCATGTACCAGGCTACTAGTAGATTATAAAACAACACAGATATAGAAAAAAAAACCATATCTTTTTCCTTTCAACCAAACCACTGAGCTATAAATCACACATTTAGTGGCACACTTCCGATGTGCCAACCACTGTTTTAAACACATTATAAGTATTTCTCTTTGTCAGTTTCAGCTACTATAACAAGTGCTGTAGTCTGTGTGGCTTATAAATAGCAGATTTCTTTTTTTCCTCACAGTTATGAAACCAGCATGGTCAAGTTCTGGTGAGAGCCCTCTTTCAAGTTGCAGATTGCCAACTTCTTTTTATATCTTCACTTTTTTTTTTTTTTTTAAATTTCACATGGCAAGGAGCAAAAAGGAGAGGTAAACTTTCTCCTGACTCTTATAAGGGCACTTACTCCATTCATGAGACCTCTACCTTCAAGACCTCACCTAATCCTAATCACCTCCCACTATAGTTATAAATCATAGACTAACATGGAATATTCCTCTATTGATAAACCTTTCTTACTAGTTTCCCTTTCAGAATGAAAGTAACTTTCTCTTGAAGATCTTAGAACTCCACACTATAGCCTTCAATATAACAAGTTAAATTGATTAGATAATATTAAGTGTTGTTAACTTTTAATTCTCATGTACAATTTCCTAATTTTTTATCATGTTTCATATAAATAAAAAGCAAACATAGGTAACAAATATAACTACAAATCAATTAATTTATAAAAATGAGAAAGAACATAGCTTTACATTATGCTTGCATTAATAATATAATTTGGTGCAGATAAGTGTTAACAAAGCTTTGCTATCTGATATTACAGCTTATGAAATTAAAAATATATATGGCTTAAAATGTGGGATACATTTTCTTTGCTTAGTTAACTGCAATCAATCTTATAAGCTTTTAAAAAAACAATTTAAAAAGAATAGTTGAGTGTATGTCTAAAGCCTAGACTTTAAGGTCATCTCTGGCCCTTATATACCTAACTAGAGGCCCAGTACATGGATCGGACCAAAACCAGCTCTCTGACATCCCCCTAAGGCAGCGGTTCTCAACCTGTGGGTCGCAACCCCTTTGGGGGTTGAACGACCCTTTCACAAGGGTCGCCTAAATACATCCTGCATATCAGATATTTACATTACGATTCATAACAGTAGCAAAATTACAGTTATGAAGTAGCAACGAAAATAATTTTATGGTTGGGGGTCACCACAACATGAGGAACTGTATTAAAGGGTCGCGGCATTAGGAAGGTTGAGAACCACTGCCCTAAGGGGTCCCAGTTTCCATGAGGGCGGTTCTCAGGTGACACACCCTGGAATCAGGCTCCCTTCTCTCTGGTTCTGGGTACGTCACCCCAAGAACCACTGCTGCCAAGTGACTACAGCTCGGCAGCTCTTGCACTGAGCGTCTGCCACCTGGTGGTCAGTGCATGTCATAGCGCCTGTCATAGCTACTGGCTGGTCACTTAGGCTTTTATATATAGAGATATTATATAGCTTTGAGAAGTTACATTGCCTCTTAGTCTTAACTACCACATCAATAAAGTTGCAATGTTTTAGGACCAAATTCTGTTGTATATAGCTTACTTAGCACTACAACTGTCTTAGAAATGCTCAATAACTGTTCATTTATTTTTATCAGTTATAATAACTTGTCGTTAGCCCTTTAGTACCAAAGCATGAATACCTACTTACATATATACATATATATATAACTATAATTACACTTATAAACATCCAAAACACTAAGAACCCACACCAAAAATGTGCATAGACTCACATAAATCAGTAACAACATATGTAATATTTACTTTGGCACATAACTAAGACTTTGAGAAATATCCCCATCTCACCCCCTACTCACAAAGGGGTGGTCAAGAGAATTTATGTCAACATAATTAACAATATATGTCACCATCCATTAGGATCAACACACAACCTCATAGCTGTTGGCAACAGAGGCAACACAGAAAAGTAAGCTAGTGGCAAAGACGTGTCACTCTCTATTACTACTAAGAAAACAAAATAGAATCTCTCTCCAAATGTAAAGTACATACCGAGTTTAAATTTAGAACCATGCTCCTTTTGATTATGCACTCTGGTAATTTTAAATCAGATCGAATGATTTTGCATTATGAGCAGTAGATTAACTAAGAAAGCCAAGAGAAAAATTTTCAAATAGATAAGTATTCCCTCTGGTACTTTGCCTCTCCTGAGAGCAAAATGGAGCTAAATAAAACCCATGACATGTGAGAAGCAAAAATACATTCCCACCATTTCAAGTTCAAGAACTTAGGCTGTTTTTATAGGAAGCCAAACCAACACTACAGGGTGGAATCAGCTGTCATGTTTTGGAAGAGCTGTTAGGCAGATAAATGTTAGTTTAAGAAAGTACTGTGTGCCCACTTAGAGCACACAAAAAATACATTGGCAATTCCTTTATATATATGTATTTTTTTAATTGATTTCAGATAGAAAGGGAGAGAGAGGTAGTAACATCAATGATAAGAGGGAATCATTGGTTGGTTGCCTCCTGCATGCCCCCTACTAGGGATCAAGCCCACAACCCCAGCATGTGCCCTTGACCAAAATTGAACCTGGGACCCTTCAGTCTGCAGGCGGACACTCTATCCATTGAGCCAAGCCAGCTAGGACAATTCCTTTATATTTTAAATAAAGTTTCATGGACTCAAAGTCAATCATTAAAGCAGGCTTTTATTTCTGCCCCTTTGTGCCAATCCATTATTTCCACACTACGGGTAACACAATCTAAAGCAATTTATTGACCAAAATTATAAACCACATCCACACAGGACATTTTAGCAGAGATACCACTCATCACTATTTACCTCTTTTGCCACCTTCTTCATTCACCTAAAAAGTCCTACAAATCTCAAGCCCAGATTGAATTTACTAGTATCTTCTGAGGTTTCTGCTAGTGTTTCCCAACTATCCTGCAAGGCTGGAGAAAACTACACAGGAGTGAGGATAGGTGCCTTTTAGTTATGGTATTGAGCCCCATCTGAGTCCTTGATGCAATCCAGCAAACTCCATTATGTCTTAGTCAGTGTGTGTTCCCATTGCCCTCAGCAGGTTTCTGCCCTCAAGTGTTAACATTAATATCAAATCTACTACCTCATCACCTTCATTCTCACCTATGGTTTCATTTTCTACATCATTTCATTTTCACTTCATTCATTTCATTTTATTTACCACATGAAGAGAAACATTCATAGGAGGTCTCCCTTAACTGTCTTGCTACATAGTCTGCATGGACCTCCTGTCTTCTTAGTTTCTTCCCTCTCAGTAACATGAAAGGGAAGTTAAATCTACCTACCCTCCCCCTCCATGTCTTTAGGGACTTCACGCCAGCATATATCATCTCTCCCTCCATATCTTTAGATTTGCTCTTATCATAGTGTAAATATGATGAAAAGTTCTCAATTCAAAACAAAAGTTTAATCTCTTTCCTGATCCAACATTCCTCTGTAGTTCTTGCCCAGTCACTAGCTGTGTGAAATAGTTATCTGTACTGTGGAATCCTTTTGTACAGTCATTGCTCAAGCTGTGATAAAGCTTCTGTCACCACCATTTCTTTCCAACTGCTCTTGGTAAAGTCAACAATGACCTCCTTGGCGCATTATCTAATGAATTATTTTCAGTCCTTATCTTAATTTTTTTTGTGGAGATTCGGACCATGAAATCCTCTTTTTCTTCAGCTTTGGTGATCCCACCCAGGCTACTTGGCATTTCTCCCCATCTTTCTGGCCACTCCTCACTCTCTGATGTTGTCGCTTTTCTCTGTCCATCTTTAAATCAGTATTTCCCATCACTAGTCTGAGGGCCCGTGACATCCCTTTACCCAGTGTTTATCACTTCACACAATGATAGTACAAAGTTGTCAACAGCCCAGACCTCTGAACTTCAAATCGACTTATCTTTCTGAACTTCATATCGACTTATCTTTTAGATGTCTTCCTTGGCCAATATGCTTAATATTGAACTTATTTATTGTTCCTTTTAACTGTGCTTCTGTAAATTCCCTACACAATATTGAACCACTTATGCAACCATATATACTTGTGGGTCATTCTAGATTTCTTTGTGTCTTTCATTCACCTTATCCAATCAATCACCAGTTCTTAGAGATTTACCCACTAAAGGTCTTGGGTTTGTGAATTTCCCACATATCCTAAGTGCCATTGCCTTTTTATTTGGCATAATACATCCCATATCTCCAAGATTTAAAAAGTAGTGATAGATAGGAGGAAGTAAAGAAGGAGGGAGGGAGGGAGGGAGGGAGAGAGGGAAGGAAGGAAGGAACGTGCGGAGGAAGTTGGAGGGAGGGAGGGAGGGAAGGAAGGAAGGAAGGAAGGAAGGAAGGAAGGAAGGAAGGAAGGAAGGAAGGAAGGGAAGAAGGATGAGAGAGAACCTTTCCTTAGTCCAGTTCCTCATCAAATCTGATTATTATAGTAAAGATTCCCTCCTACCCTATCATTGCTGACAAAGATATAGTTACAAAATATAAATCTGATTATAATGTAACCCAAGTTAAAATATTTCAATGTGTTCCCAGTTTAGTTAGGGTTGTCCAAACTACTTTAATAACTAGGTCCAGTTGTAATGACCCACACATTGGTAATGTAATAGTTTAGATCAAGTGTAAAGCTGGCAGCAACTAGGTTCATAGAGGCTCTGGCACCTTCAACATATGGCACCCATGGTTATTCAGAGTATCACCATCTCAGTGGGCCAGAGGTAGAAAAGAGAATAAAGCCATCCATAGGAGAGTCACATCCACAGTTCACTTTTCACTGGAATTCAAATACATGGGTACACTCTGCTCTGAGAGAGGCTAACACATAGTCAAGCTATGATCTGAGAAGAAAGAACAGATTTTTGTTCAGGACTTATTTCCTCAGAGATTCAAAATAAATTCAAATTCCTTTTCTTAACACACTAAGTCTGCTTACTTTCTATGTCTCCTAAAATCAACTCCTCTACCCTGATCCATTAACCTATGGTTCAGCCCTAACCAACTTGCTTTCCCAGTCTTATCACACTCCATTATACCTTCACAGCATCCATGATGTTGTTTCCCTCTCTCTCAATCACCAGTTTCTCTACCCCCCTTTGCTTTGTTTAGCTAAATTCTCACCTTTATAACCCAGTTCAGACCACTTTTCATTACACCTGATTGGATGTGGGTGGTCTCTCCCCATGTTCCCACAGCCCCTTATACAGAGCACTGAACTAAATGATATAAAGTAGACTTCGGTTTACTTGTCCACTTTCCCCATTGACTATATACTTCAATGGAGTCTATTCATTGCAATGATTATTGCAAGATAGTGTTTCTTTTAATGCACTCAAAATTATCACAATAGTTATTCTAAAACTAATTAACTTAGGTATATTTTTAACCAAAAGGAATTCAATATTACAAACAAATTTACTTTAATTTACTTAACATTTTAGATATTTGTGTTTGTCAATTAGGTGTTTCAGAAATTATCCTCTGGTTGTGTGTGTGAAAATGAATCTCTTAAGGTCAACTCATTACAAATTCTGTAAAAATTGACAATTCAGAGCCCTTCTACTATTGACTGATTAAGTATGTCATAGGGAGCAGATAAATACACAAATAAACATACAACCACATATGCAAGTGTGTATATACTCATGATTATAAGTATATGTATGTATACTTATATCTGCATAAACAAATAAGATAAATAAAAATTTGGGGGCATCTGCAATTTGATAGACCTCACATATTATTGTGCAAAGAAAACATTGATTAAAATTGAAATGTAATTCATTTAAAATTAGTTTTTCCCCTTAATTTCAGTCAAAGAAAGTCAAAGAAAATTGGGTGAATTTTATACACCTATCTACATTAACTTAAAAAATAATAAGATTTTAATTAAAAAAACACGGAGTTTGTGAAAATAAGGCACTTTATACTAAAATAATATTTTATTATAATAAAAGTATTATATTAAGAAGACTTGAATTAAATTTCCTACTTTATGGTTTACTAACTATATGACATTGGGAAAATCAGTTAGCAACCATAATCCTCCTTGATATTCTCATCTATTAATTGGAGATTCACATCACAGAATTTAGAGATTAACTCTATAAAGAAACTCTATTAAAAACATGTACTATTAAAAAAATGTTATTCCTTTAATGACATGATAGTCAGGATTATGTGGAAGATTTTTGTTGAACCTGAGACCAGATCATTCTTGAGAAGGCCATTTTATCAATTCATTTGTGAATAAACTCCTCATTAAAGCAAGATCTCCATGTATGTGGAGCCTTCATACATGAGTGTGTGTGCAGAGGTTTGTGTATATGCACATACAGATACATATTCTGTCATGAGGAAGTCTGTAAAGAGAGGGGTTTTTTGGGGGCAGGGAACAGTATTTTTACTGATATTATTACTGAAGAATATTATTACTGATAATATTTATAATTACCAGAACATAGTGATAATAAATGTCAGCCTGACTTTATTGGTTTTATTATTGTTTTTAATTCTGCAATGACAACATGTCCCTAAACAGCCTGAACTCAAAGTGAACAGAGCTCACTGCCCCTACCATTGGTTATACCACTGCATATATGCATATTTATTTATTAGTAGGCAGAATTATCAAGAGTTAAAATATTTTTTCTTGCTTTTTTTTTCTCACACCAAAACACCACTATAAAAGTGTTTATCTACCCCATTAGCCTTTTGTTAGGCAAGATAGCTGTTTATGTCAAGCTATTAGAACTCTGAAATATACATCTAATATACTTATCAAAGAAAGTTATGTGCTGGTTCAGGACTCCGTTAAAAGTTTTTAAATGAAAGACAAACTAGTGCATTCCTGTTATCTTCCCCCCTACTAGTAAACCCCTGCTTCTCTTAACATTATGTTTTCTCTCCATAATAATTGGGGAAAGTCAACATGAGAAATGCTTATTTCTCATTCCTGGAGAGAATTATGTTTACTGTCTTGATGACAACAAATGCTTGTCATGCTGCCATCAGTTAGTTTTCTGTTTCATGCCTGAAGAACAGCATGCCCATCACCAGACAAAGTATTTTCTGAGGACCTGCTAGGTCTACTTTTCCTGTTAGAAATCAAGTATTAAGGCTCAGCTTTTCTGTGAGTTTGCACATATGCTCCCCTCTCTCTCCTGCTGAGAGGTTAAGTCCCTTCATCTCTATTCATCCTCAGCAGGATCACTTTTTATCTGCTCTGCTCCCCCCTGAGGACTGGCACTAGAGTGGCTGCCTTCTCTGTGACTGATAAATTAATTAACAACCTTGGAGGCTTAAATGGTTTAGAAGGATTAAAACATCCTCTCACTTGATGACTTTTGCTAAATAGAATATGTTTATCCATTTCACAGGACCTATATTTTTAGATCAATGCCCTTTGAGTGTATGATTCATACTGATTTTATTTTTCCCAGCGGGTGCAGTTTCACATAAGCCTATTTAAAAACAGTACAGCAAGCAATGTTTTAAATGGAATGCAATCTATCCTACACCTGTTTCCTTAGACTATTTTGATGAAAGTGAATGGCTTCTATGATAAAGTGTACTTTTATAATACAATATTCAACAAAAATGTTTACGTTTCTTTTAATGTATCATGTGAATACTCTAACTTGAAAACTAATGAATTGAATGCTATTTTTCACAAAACAGCCATACATACAAAGAAAGATATTTTTAGTTGAATTGACAGAAATATTTTCTAAGCATAAATTAATTGGGCAAGAATTTATTTTGTAGGGTTTCGCCTGGTTTCTTTTGTCTCTTATGTAATGAGAAATGCACCCAGAGAGAAACAACTCTTAGATAAAAATTGTGTAACACAACCTGCTTTCATGATTTTGTTCATTTTTATCACCAGAGTCTTGACTGTAATAGTCAAGTTGTTTCCACCAAAATCTCTATATCTCTATGTAACAATAACATAAGGTAACATTTACCTGGAGATAAGATCAAAACTATAAAAGTGATCTCTTTAGCATGACTGAATTTATACTCTAGAAAAATAATTATAAACATACTATTAATATTTTCATACAATGTGTAATGAATATAATTCCTCTTTATTCTCTTAGTGTCCTATTACATTTACTTTGCATTTAAGAAAGAAACAATCCTTTCTCACCGTCCGCCCTTTGTTTTATCAGCAACAGTGGTTTTAAACATTTTGGAGTCAGGGTGTCCTGTGAGAAGTTAATGAAAGTTACAAACCTTTCTAGTAGAAAATGCACATTTACGCACACAATAGCTTGCCTATCATTTCAAATGATCCCATATGCCCTGAAGCCTATTTAGTTGGGAATGCAGATTACAAACTCCCAGGTCCCTAAGAACAGGATTTTTGCATTGTGATGGAATAAGAAGATGGGGGGGGGGGGTGTTAGAATGATTCCACAATTTTATGGAGGGATGAGAAATGTTTCGCTTGGAATCCAACCTAAAAATTGATTCCCCCTTAGAGTAAACATGTGTTTTCCATGCTTTTTTTTCTTTGTGAAATACTGCCAGATGCTTCTTTTTCCCTTCTTGGCCATTACCACCACTATCACTTTAGGAACTAGAAGCTTAATAGAGATCTTGGTGTTTATGTGTTTCTTGTCTAATATTGACACTGCATATATGCAATGAGGATTTCTCCTCAGAAGCCTACTGTTTTGTTTTGTTTTTTGTTTTTCAAAATCATTGATGTATACCCAAACCGTCTTTTGTGCCTTTTTGACCAGGAAGAGCTGTAAACACTAAGATATAAATCTTCAAAGTAGCCCATTTTACCTAAACAATATCATTAAGGAATACTGATAGCCACAAGGAAGAGGTGGCAGAGGCAGGAGGTGGGGGAGGGACTAAATACATGTGGTTCTAGACTAGAGGCAGCAGTGCGCCACAGGGCTCAGAGCAAGGCCATGCTCCGTGATTCCTGATTCCTATCCACACAGCTCTCTGCTTTAGTAGCTGCCATACTTAAGTCCTTGTTCCCTTACTTCTGGGGCCTGTTTGGGACTGATAGAATGGCTATCAAACAGTAAACAAAAATATCGAAGACCACCAAATTTCCTCAAAGAGCTTGACATTTTCCTCATGTCCAAGATCTTTTATGGGTGCATTATCTTGTTTTCCTGAAGGCAATAGTGTTAGTCATGGTTATCTATGTGCTCACAATTGTGCTTTAGCAATAAACCCTCTAGCAATTGTGCTAGAAATGTTTAAAAAGTAAAAAAAAAAGGAGGGGGGGCACAAGGGGAGGGGTACTTCTATTCTCTGGCTTTTGGTTTCTTCTGCCTAACTTTGGGCCCAAGATCGTAGAGAGAATGTTGCTAGGGGCAGGTATTGTAAAACTGTGAAATAATTCTACTACATTCAGTCCTCTTTACTCTTCCTTCAAGCTACTCATTCAAACTAAGACTTGACACACTGAGTACAAATCCCCAGTAACGTAAACCTAGAAGCTACCAAAGCAGTCTGGCAAACTAATACCTTAACCATGGTGATCTCGTATTTTATTGAACTGCAACCTCCTTGAGGGCAGAGGCAATATCTTTTTTCTTTTTTATCTACATTTAATCTCAAGCATCTAAAAAATAAATTATCCCCAAATAAGTGAGCAATAAATAATCAAATGAATAAATAAAGAAGGATAAAAACTATATAGTCCATTTTAATGTTGCTGTTACTTTCAAGTTTGAGAGTTTTAAAGATCCCAGATAATACTATTATTGATTGAAGGAGCACTGGCTTGGAAACAGCTGCCAAGTAGAGCAGCTACATCATTTTCCGGTTCTTGCATAAATTGTACCCTCATTAATATTAAACATAGGCACGCGTAATTATTGGAAATGTTGTGGAGGTGTTTAGATAACTAAACATGGAAAGAATCTACACTCAAAGCAGGCTTTTCTATTTATCATTTTTGTCCCAAATAATAAAACAAATGTGTTCACCAAGATCCTCGTGCCTTTAAAATGCCGATTTGAAAAGACAGAAAGAAACACATTAGTAACTTGTACTTAATGCCTCTCTATAATTCTATCTTTAGTGATAACTCTGTGGGGGAGGCTGTCTTATAAAAAGTCTTATTTGTCATTTGGGTAATTGATCGTTCTAAAATGGGGTCCAGATATAATAACTTTTATATTGAATTCCACTTTTGGGGAATGTATGAGGAATCCATCAAACAGAGATAGCAAGTTCGGCAGAGAGAATTCTTGTAGAGAACAGAATGAGCCTGTTGATCACTAAAAATAACCAAGGATAGTTATCAAAAAAAATAAATTTTAGCCATATAAGTAATACAAATACCTTGGAGAAAATGTGTTGGTTTTTATCCTAGGATAATATTGAGTTTCTATGGGTATTTGTGTGTTGGCAAGGGAAGGTAGGAGGAGTTCCAGTTATTTTTATATAGTTAGGTCCACAATAGCACTAAGCGATTTATCAGATGTGGTATAAGAAGATCATTTGACTACCTGAAGGTTCCAGGATTTTGTTTTCAACTTTTAAAATAACTGAGTCTTGAGAACATATGGTGAAATGCTGGCCATTTTCCAGAATAAACACCACATGCACCAATACCACCACCACCACCACCGCCTCACACACGCACGCACACACACTAGATGTTGGGAAATTTTAATTTCAAAGTACGTTTGTCTTCTGAATTAAACTATTGAATAGTCAACACTAATAAAAGCAAGATATGATTGTCAAAGGTTCACATCTTAGAGTGCCGATAATCATCTCCCTGCTGGTGACACGCATTCACATGTGTATAGAACAGCTGCTATGGCCACATAAACCCTGAGAGAAATATTTCTGAGGGTCTTTTTTTTTTTCCATCTGTGGCATCATATGTACTTTATTTTGTCCACACTTTCTTATTTTACTTACTTTATCATCAATTACATTTCTCTGTTCGAGGTGAGCAGTCCAATATAAGACAGCAAAGATGAAAATGATTCATATAGAAAGGAATCTTTTATAGCAATGACTATCATATTTTAAAATTAAATTTTCAACACATGAAATATTCTCAGTGACAAAAAGAAATGCATGCATTTGAAAGAGTAATTTGCTTGCTTTACGTGACATAGCTTCTGGAGAGAAAATGCATTCTGGCCTTAATCATGTCATGGAAAAAAATAGGGAAGGGTATGGAAAAGTGAAGAGTCAAGGCACAAAAGCTGCATGAGTCAACCGTTGATGTGAAGCCACAGTGAGCCCCACAGCGTGTGAAATCCACAGGCGGCAGCAGACCTGCACACACATGGATATGCACGCATACACGGAGCAGCTTCTCACTCTCCACAACCTGGGGGCCTTCTGTTTCTGTATTTGATCAGCAAAGGTCATCCTGCACTTACTCATCATCTGAGTTAACAACAGTTTGGGAATTTAGGCTGAACTACCAGTAATTGTGTATAATTCTACCCACAAGAAATCATGTGTAAGATGAAGTCATTAAAATAAGATGAGATTAAGGTCAACCTTGTCATAATGTCAAAAGCAAAACAGCAATTTTAAAACAAAGTTATTTTTGAGATATCTGATACAATAGAAAGAGACAAAGGGGTCCAGGAAACTGGGTTCTAGTTTGAGATGTACCTATTTGTCATGTGACTTTAACGAAAGCACATAGGCCCTAACAGGTTTGGCTCAGTGGATAGAGCATTGGCCTGCAGATTAAAGGATTCCAGGTTCGAGTCTGGTCAAGGGCATGTGCCTTGGTTTCTGGCTCAATCCCCAGTAGGGGTTGTGCAGGAAGCAGTTGATTCATGTTTCTAACTCTCTATCCCTCTTCCTTCCTCTCTGTAAAATCAATAAAATATATTTTAAAAAATAAAAAATAAAGGAGGCACATTGCATTTCTGGGCCTTAGTTCCCTTATTTATATAGCAAATGACTTGGATTGGTATCTGCTAAGTCACTTTCCATCAGTAACATTTCTCATAAATATAAGTCCAGTTCTAGCTTTTCTATTGTCCTTTCTGGAATCAATAAGAGCGACAGGAAAATCTGTTAGATCCTTTAATCACCTGAAGTTTGGTTCAAGGCAGAGGGGCTTCTTGTCACAGAATCATTTGATGCTTCTGCAGAAAAAGTTGCTGCAGAGAGGCACTAAAATGTTCTTTAATAAAAACAAATTATTATTATTATTTTTGCCTCATGTTCCCAGTGCTATTTCAAAGACCACTAAAATTCTCTATTTGGATGAAAAAGGCAGTACAAATACAACTGTTACCTGGAAGAACAAATATGCTAGAACAATTTTAAAAAATAATTTTTGACCTTAGGGCTCTTATACACTCTTAAAAAAATTTTGAGATCCCCAAAGACTTTTGTTTATGTAGGATATATACAGTGTTAGAAATTAAAAGCTGAGGCAATTTAAAAATATTTCTTAATGTGTTTTAAAATAACAAATCTGTTAGATGTTAGCATAAAAAGCGTATTTTATGAAAAGTATATTTTTCCAAACAAAAATTGTGGAGAAGGATGGCATTGTCTTACATTTTGTAAATGTGTTTAGTGTCTGGCCAAATGGCCAAATACATTACAGCTGCAATCTCATATTTAGTTCTATATTTAATCTATTTTGATGTGTTGTTTTGGTTGAAGTAGTTGAATAAAATATGACCTCTCACAGATAAAGTTGGGAAAGAGAGGAGTGTTTTAATAGTAATTTCAGATAATGGTGGATGTTTGTCTTGATACTACACCAAAATTTAACAAGTTGTATTTTTTGAAAGATTAGCTGCATAATGTGATCTGAAGCCACAGCAATAACTTTTTGTTCTAATACATTAAAATCTGTTGTCTATCTTGCACTTTGAATGGTGTTCTCCATGCTTATTTTCTAATACCATACCCTGATCATTTGAAAAATATTGGTTTGCTAACTTGTAAAGATCTTCCAAATTCAATACACAATGTCAGAATATCATATTCACTAATATCACCATCAATCTCATTAGGAAAGACTTTAAGTATTGAGAAATTGTTAAGCTGTCAGGTGCTGAGACAAGTTTTAGATACCTAATTTTTGCTTCAAAGCTAATTTTTGTTTGAAACTAATTTTTGCCTGTATTTTATCAGTGAATAACAATACTGTTTGGTTCACTCTGTTCATTTTCACACAAAAATAACTGTCAAATGCCCAAGTGTGAATAGTCATAGTTGACCAGTTGTTCTTGCAAGTAAAAATGTAGTTCTAATAAAAAAGCAGCTATTTCAGTTCACAACTTAATCACACAAGAGCTTTTTCCAAGGACAACTATTATCACTGGTATGCAGTAGATTTCTTTATGCCAACCTCTCATTTTGTCACACAGAATATTTTAAAAAACTTGCTCTCAAGGATTGAAATCTAATATAATAAGTAATGATTATTGCCTCATCAAGGACATTTTTAAATGAAACTTAAAAAAAATTAGCCACTTTTTGGCAGTAAAATGTACAGTGAGGACTAGTATAGTAAGATGCCAGCAGTTTTACCTACCGTTTTTACATCATTGCTACAGATGAAACATAATCTTATATAATAAAAGGGTGTTATGCAAATTGACCCTAACAGCAAAACAACCAGAAATAACCAGTCACTATGACGCGCACTGACCACCAGGGGGCAGACGCTCAATGCAGGAGCTGCCCACTAGTGGTCAGTGCACTCCGCTCAGCCACAAGCCGGGCTGATAGCTGCGAGCACAGTGGCGGTGGTGGGAGCCTCTCCCACCTCCTTGGCAGCACTAAGAATGTCTGACTGTGGCTTAGGCCTGCTCCCGCTGGGGAGCAGGCCTAAGCTGTCAGTTGGATATCCCCCGAGGGCTCCTGGGCTGCCAGAGGGATGTCTAACTGCCAGCTTAGGCCTGATCCCCCAGGGAGTGGGCCTAAGCCACCAGTCAGAAATTCCCCAAGGGTTCCTGGGCTGCCAGAGGGATGTCTGACTGCCAGTTTAGGCCCGATCCCCGAGGGAGCAGGCAGAAGCCGGCAGGTGGACATCCCCCGAGGGGTCCCAGACTACAAGAGGGTGCAGGCCGGGCTAAGGGACCCACCGAGTGTATGGATTTTCGTGCACCAGGCCTCTAGTGAAAAAAAAAAAGGTAAATGACTATAAAAATAGTTTTGACCCCATGGATCACTAAAATGATCTCAGGGACCTCAGGTCCTAAAATCCTGTGATCCAAGATTGAGAAACACACCACAAGATTAATACTCTCAGATAGATGTAATTTATCAGATTACCCTGAGCAGAGAGATCCTACTTGGACCTCCTGGAGCTCTTAGCAAAAAAATATTTGACAGATGGAGGTTAAGAGACTAGAAAGGGAGAAGCTGTTACAGAAAAAGGTAGTAGACCCATAAGATTTAATGGCTTCCAGTTCAGTGATAGCAGACAGATGAAAATAAGTAACCATTATGAATCCTCTCTGAAACATTCCATGGCATTTATAACCACATATACGCAGATTACCCAATAGCATGTGTCACACTGTGGACCATACTTGCTTCAAATATCAAGTTACAGATAACCAATGACTAGTGACTTCAACAAACTTTGGGTTATTTTTCCCATCTAACAATTTGTCCAAGGTATATGTCTGCTGGTGGGCTTTGGCTCAGTTCTCAGCAAAGACATCCAGAACCTAGGCTCTCCACGATTTCTGCTCTATTGCAAGCAACACGTTGACAGCTCATTTTTTGACTCATCCTCTTATAATCACAGTGTAGCTTCTTTGGCAGATATCAAAACCCTATTCAAAGGCAGGGAGCCAAGCAGCAAACCTGGTGGAAAGAGACTTTCTCCCAGTGTGCTTGACTCTTAGCATGAAATAAGTATGCGTATATTCTCCATAGTCGGCAGGAGTCTTCCCCTCACATCTCAATAAGCAGAACTGAGCCACACTCACCCCTTAGTGCACAGGACTAACATGAAGACAGGCAAGGAAGGTGGAACTGAATCTGCCGCAATATGTTATTTGAAAAAAAAAAATACAACATGGTACATAGACTATAGCCATAAATCAATTTTTAAAATAAAGAAAAAAATGTTTGCATTTAAAAAGAGCCTGGTTAGCGTGGCTCAGGGGTTGATCGTCAACCTATGAACAAGGAGATCATGGTTAGATTCCCGGTCAGGGCACATACCCGGGTTGTGAGTTTGATCCCCGGTATGGGGTGTGCAGGAGGCAGCCAAACAATAATTCTCTCTCATCATTGATGTTTCTATCTCTCTCTCCCTCTCACTTCCTCTCTGAAATCAATAAAAATATATATATTTTTTAAAAAGTGACTGGAGAATGAACATGCCAAAGTTTAATAGCGGTTTTCTAAAGTAATTAGGCTATGAGTAAATTATTGATTTTGTAATTATTTTCTGAATTCTCTACAGGGTATCCTTGACAACTACTTCTGAATATCAAAGATGAAATGGTAGACATTCTTAAAGATTAGAGCAAGACTATAGTGTTTAAAATAAATTTGTGTCATTCATATATGTTTATGGTAAAATCATTCTAATGATCCATTCTGTTTGTTACTGCTGTAAAAAATGAAAGAGACTAGAGATAACTTTCATTTTTGTTTTATGACCAATGTTCCCATTTTGCTGGTTTTATTGTTGAAAGTCTTACTTGTATCCCTCTTTTTTCCCCCATTGACCCCTTCTAGCCTGACTCACCTCCCACCCCCAGCCTTTACCACACTGTTGTCTATGTCCACGGGTTATGCATATATACAAACAAGTTCTTTGGTTGATCTCTTCCCACCCACCTACCCACCCACACCCACTTTCCCTCTGAGATTCCACAGTCTGTTCCATACTTCTATGTCTCTGGATCTATTTTGTTCATCAGTTTATTTTGTTTATTAGATTCCACGTATGAGTGAGATCAGGTAATACTTGAATAATATTTAAATGGAATCACAGGCTAAACCTTTGGGATTGTTTCTTGTTTTGTTGTTGTTGTTTTTTGTTTTTGCACTCAGAATAAATCTCTGGAGATCCAATCAGGTTGTTGGATGTATCAATAGTTCTATTGCCTACTGACCTTTCTGATTCATTTAACACTCTAAACACACTCTAAAATCCAGGAGGAGAAAGCCATTATCTTCTCAACCAGTATCAGGGATCCCCATCTTCTCTTCTCTTGCTTCCCCAATGAGACTTATTTTTTTTAAATATAAATCTTTATTGTTATAAGTATAACATATGTTCCCTTCCCCATCCCCCCATGGACCCTCTCTAGCCCGCATCTGCACCCCCCCACCCCAGGCCTTCACCACCCTACTGTCTGTGTCCGTGAGTTATACATATACGCATACAAGGTCTTTGGTTGATTACCTCCCACTCACCCATTCTCCCCCGCCTTCCCTCCGAGATTCTCCACTCTATTCCATGTTTAAAACAAAGAAACAAACTCCCAATTAAGGCATTTTCTCTGTATCCAATACCCTCTGCCATCAGTTCTAAATCTCCCCAAACTAAGTAGGACTCTGTGTCCTGAGGGTCGTCTTTCTATTTATCAAATGCCAGAAAAAGAAAAAAGAAGGAATGATAGATGACACAATTTGCTATCTCCTTTAGTGACCTTCTTCCTAGAAATGGTTCATTAACCAGATAGAGAGATAAACCAATGATCAAAAATCATACTGTGGTTTTGAATATTTAACACCCTTAAAAGCTGCAATACTGAGCTATACTGCCCCCTAGAGGTTTTTCGTGGTAATGCAAGACTCTCTGGGTCACTGAAAGAAAAGGTTGTGTGTGTTTCAGACACATTGAAAGATTTGTTGCGACACATCTTTTGATCTCAAAGATTTGTTTTCATATCCTGTTGATATTGCAAAAGACCAAAGCATGGGAATTCCTGATAATTGTTGAGAAAATGAGAAGCTTCCTCTTTCTAAAATTTAGACTGAGTTTAGTGTCCTGGATGACACACAACTCTTATGGGAAAGTACATGAATATAGTTAACACTGGGGTGCAAATACATTTCAATTGGTAATAGGGTCTATGAAAGGTTTCACATAATGCCTGGCACATTAGAAGCTCAGAATATATTGGAAGGAAGAAATGGAGGGAGGGGAGGAGGGTGGGAATGAATGGAGGGAGGGAAGAAGGGTGGGAAGGGATGGAGGGAGGGAAGGAGGGAGGGGGAAAATTACAGAATGAAGTGACCAGTCTGGGAGACAAGGCACGGGAAGAACGGGACTTATTTCAGGTACAGTGAGACTACACCTGCTCAGCCTGGCCAACACTCTATCCAGCATGCTCCCTCAGTGGCTCCGTTTCACCTCAGCACCTCTAGCCTCACCCCCTGTCTCTCAGATCTGCATTATAAAGGAAAGAACTGTGTCCAACAGCTCTGCTGTGGGAAATGTATATAAGAGCTGGTGGAAGAAAAACAGGAGCTATTCAGCAAAACAGAGAGAAAAATACCTGGAGGGAGAGCAGCCTGCGGGAGACGGGGGTCAGTCCTGCAAGGATGATAAAAGCTATGGATTCCCCAGCAGCAGAAGTGAAAAGCTTCAGACAGGCCCTCACATTTATATATTATGTGTGAGCTCGCCCCTTTCCCAGGAACTGCAGACAGAATGGGCACTGAGGAATAAAGATGAGTTCAGAAAAAGAAAGACTAAACTTTCCACATACCAAGTAATAGTGGCTCAGAACACCTCTAGATTTTGGATTCTGCTGTAAATATGATACAGCATCAAGTGAAACAAGGGGAATTTGACTTCATAAGTAATAGTTTCATAAAAGTCCTTTTCATTTTTTTTGTATAATAATTTAGTATAATAAAATATCCTTGTTATCCGTTAATATTTAAAATTTCAAAAATACACAAACAGAACAATTATCCTATATAATAAAGAGCTAATATGCTAATTAGACCAAACAGCCAAACGACCTTCCGGATGTCCTTCTGGACGACCTTCCAGATGAAGCCGGGGCTGCAAGGGCCGAGCCCCTTGCACTAATTACATGCATCGGGCCTGTAGTAAATTTATAAAAGAAAACATTATTTTAATATCAAAGACATTTTTTATTTTTACTCCAATCAGAAAATAGCTGAGTTATAAATTTGAATCAGTTGCTTGCTACAATATTTTCAATTCTAAGTAAATTTGAAGACAGGGTAACCTTTCACCATCAAACTGTTGCACTGTTACACAGCCAAAAGTGCAGAAAAACAAGATTTACAAATGAATATTGGTAAAAATAGAAAAAGTTGATGTCAAATGCCATTTTTAAAATAAACTGAGACAAATTTTACCCTAACATTTTTCAAAGTGATTTTCTGGAAGTTTGATTATAAAAAAAAATATTAAATTACAAAAACTCTGAGACATCCCCCCACCCAAAAAAAAGTGAATGTTTTTTAAAGAGGTTCATAAGCTTGTAATTAGTATTTTTATTTATAAACTAACTTTAATTCAGCATAAAGATTTATTTTCTTAAAAATAATTTAAAGAGACTTATCTGTTAATGCCATAGCAAGTGAAGAGCCCTTTTCTTTCCAACAATGACTGATTTTGCTCAATTTTCAGCTATAGCTGCACAATGAGCAATTAGAGTTTTTCATGGTACCTCAGGTTTGATGCCTTGAAAAGTTCCCAATTTATCTAAGTATGTCCAAGTATGCTGGCAGTTGTAATTTTTAAAGTTTCAAGTAGCTGATCTTTCCTCTGATATTCT
The DNA here is from genome assembly GCF_000412655.1 of Myotis brandtii. Lineage (NCBI taxonomy): Eukaryota > Metazoa > Chordata > Mammalia > Chiroptera > Vespertilionidae > Myotis > Myotis brandtii. Next base: position 750,359 of record NW_005354999.1, read on the forward strand.
AAAAATAATGTAGTTTAGTTAACTATAATTCTAATGGGGCCGGGGAGCAACATTTCCAGAACACCATGGGCCTATTCTATGCATTTTCTAATTTAGCACATGTGACTTGAAAAATTTGACCCCAATACTTTAGAAAAAATATTCTATGTATATATTAAATAGCTAAATAAAATTTCCTTCATGTGTAGATTCATCAGAACAAAGAACAATAGGTGATGAGTATCTTCAAAATTAAAATTTGGTATCATCAGCTAAGTCATAAATTTGGTGTCTGACAGAAGAATATGACAACTAAATAGTCTTATGAGAAATGTATTTTCTTAAAAGTTTCTCCAACATTTTTATATTTTAAAAAATCTCTACAATTAGTTATTTATTAATTATTTAAAGCCTTTGAGTAGACTTGAATATACATTTCAGGATATCTATACTCATAAAAAAATAATTACTTTGGAAACAATCTTGCTTTTAAATATATCCTTGTTTTTAACTCAAATGTGTTCAAATATGAGAATTAGCTCAGCAGTTTTGACATAGATCATACCAGTTTAATTGAATGCCACTCTTTGCAATATGTGTAAGCCGGAAGTTGGTTTGAACGGCATAAAAATATTTTGAGGATTTGTTTTTCATTTTTGTTTTCAGATATTCAGAGAAAAACTTAAAAATAAAGGTTTAAAAAAAGGGTATAATCAGGCAATCTGAATGATGATATTGCAAGTGTTCTTTTCAGGGTATCCCATAACACCAGAGGCTCCTCAGTTACTCATCCATCCATCCATCCATCCATCCATTCATTCAGTATTTATTTATTGAGTGTCTACCCTGGACCAGAACTGTTCTAAGCTCTGGTAAGACACTGAACAAGACAGTGCCCCTCTTCCTGCAGAGTCTGTTAATACAGACAGGAAAAAATATACTAAATATATAACATGCTACTGCAATAAGTGCATAAAGAAAAATAAAGTAGGGTCAGGGAACAGAGACCTGTGAGAATAGTTGGTGTAAGGATTGTCAAGTTGGCCTCTCGGATGGGTGACTTCTGAGCAGAAATCTGAATGAAGTAAATATGTAGTGAGCTTTGAGGATGCCAGGCAGGGGACTGCAATGTAAAAGCTAGTGAAGCTGGAACAAGGTAACAAATGCACAGACTAGTAGGACAGGTAGCCCAAGGTCAGATCCTGGAGGGTATTGTAAACTCTCATAGAGATTTGGGATTATATTCTGCCTGATACTTGCCATACGCAATTGAGCTACCTATTCGTAAAAATCATGCCTTGCATGCACACAAAGAAAATAATAGTAACAGATATGTGTGACTGACCTTGTTAATTGCATGACTCACCCCAAATGTTTTGCTACATTATTATCTGCCTATTTCTACTACCTAAACTGTTATCAGGATCAGTTTTCTTTTTATAATTCATACTATTAAAAAGATATCTTTTTTTTCATTAACATATAAGATTCTGATGTTGAACATGACTTTTAAAACATGTTTTCTCTTGTGCTAACTGCCTTTATAATTCTGAGGAGGTCTTATAGCGGGCCTCCAGGGAGATAATCATTAGAATAAAGATTAAACATAGTAAGTACCAATAGCAGAAGTTATCCAATAATGTATCACATACTAAATTCCAAAATATAATGATTACATAGCTCTCTATATAAAATAGTTGTTCCTCACTTCTCATTTCCAATTCTTACTCAGTCAACTAAGCTATATATTAAAGTCTCATTATAAATCAAATGTAATTTATAATATACTCATATAATCCAAGTGCTTATACAATAAAGTTGCTCTTTAGAAATCTTGGCAAAAATCAGGTACACTCTCTTCTTTTTACCATGCCCTATTAATTAACTGAATCTTTGCAAGAGTGGTAAAATATTCAGAACTTAAAAAAATAGAGCTCAAACAAGGTGTGATTTTTTTTTCTGAATTTCTACTAAATGTATACAATACATCATGTGGTGATATGTCACACAATTTCTCAGTCATTTTCTGGTGAGACTTCTTCATTTAATTTCAAAATTCTGAACAGATGACATGCTCTTATCTTTGAGAAGGTGGAAGAAAAGAAAGGTGTGACCAACTTCCTTTGATAAGACATGGTGACAACTCCACAAAGTAAGGCAGAAACTTGACCCTTTAACCCTTTTTTATAACTTACACAGGACAACATCTAATTATAACTTATCCTATTTTCTTGAGGCATTTACTTACAATCTTCTATTTTCAAAAAAGTCTTAATAGGTAATTACATGCATATTTTTAAATAGAGGGGAAAAAAGAAATTCTCAGATTATCTCAAACTTCTATTTCCTTACCTTGTAAATTGGACATACTTTCTTAATGGAATATAACCTCAAGGCCTTGTACACCATGCCAAGAAACAACGGTGAGAGTCTGTCAAATCCATCTTTCCCAAATGAAACAAATATTGTCATGTGGTAAATATCCAAGAGTCTTGGTGTACAAGGCAGATTTATTCAAAGAGCTCCTGGATTAGTGAGCCAAATGTCTCCCAAATCCACCCACACTCATACCTTTAGTATTTCACAATTTCTACCAAATGGTCATTCTCTCCTCCTACCAAACTTAAGCTTATTTGGGAAGTCTTACAGAATGGTTTTATTTCTCACATTCAACATTTCTATGTCTAAGATATACTTCATCTTCCAATCATGTTTATGTGCAGCAAAAACAAAAGTTTAATAGTCTCCGAATTCCCATAATATAGATTCTTGACTGATTATGTGATAAATGCTTTAAGAGTTGTCTTTTTTTATGTTCATTTTCACTGGCTCTTTTACCCAAGAAAACACTGGATTTGCAAACTTCATCAGACCACAAGATCGATTTTATATCTAAGAGGAATGAATAGGTTTGGTCACAGCCCACACACAGAATCACATTAACCCTAGGAAGAGAGGCTGACCGATAAGGGAACCCACATGAAAGACATACCAGTAATGAAACTCAGTGTGATCACAACTCTACCATTATCCCACTTATAAAAATTTTAAAAATTAACACATAATTTAATTCCAATATAGAACTAAGCAATATGATCTCTCAACCATCAGAAAATAATAAGGAACCAACTTTGATGTCCAAAAACTGAAATTAATTCTTATCTTTTTCAATACAAAAGATATTTGTCTTTCATTCATTCTGTACACTTACTCAGAGATTATTCAGTCCCTGGTAGTACTCTGGGCCCTTGGGATTAAAATAAAAAATAAAGGAAAAGAATTTCTTTCTTTGTTGGGGGTGGGAGGTAGAGAGACAATTAACAATAAATCTAAAAATTAAATAAATTATGTAGGATGTTCAAAGATGAAACTCTTATTCAGAATACCACAAGAGGAATGAGTTGGGGGTGTGGGGAAGTGTCTATTTGTAATTTGAGATAAGATGATCAGGGCAAACTTTGTTGGAAGATAATAATTGATTAAAGACAAAATGGAAGAAAGGAAGCAAGCCATGAGGACATCTGGAGGAAAGGTATTTCAGAAAGAGATAATGGCCAGTGCAGGGAATCTAAGGAAGCAAAGTGCTTGGCATCACCAGGAAATGCAGAGGCCAGCATGTTGGACCAGGTGAATGAGAGAGGTCCCTTAGGAGAGAGGTCACTTAGGAAGCTGTTGCAGCAGTAATCCAGGGGAGACGTGACAGTAGCCTGGCAGCAGTGGAAAAGGTGAAACATGGCCAGATTTTGAAAGTAGAGTCAGTAGAATTTCTTAGCAAAAATTAATTCAATATTCATCATCAATAGGTCATCACTGAGAAAGGAAAAAGAGAAAGAGAATGTGCCACCTCCTGGATGTCTACTAGTGAGCCAGGAGCTGTGCTAAGTTCTGTCCTCAATACCGCAGCAGCGAGCTGTGAGCTAATAGTAAAATGATGGCGCCCTCAACATGGACTCTGAATTCATAATGAATTTCCAAGTCCCTCTTTAATATTCTGCTGCAACTTCTTTTTTTTTCAATAACGAAAATATAAAGGGTTCTAAATGTATGAATGCTAAAGAGCAAAAAGTAGCATTGTAGTGTTGCCAGCTTTTGAACTTGCTTCTAAAATCTTGGTTGGCAGAGAATCCTAAAAGGAGTGAAAACAAAACAACACAAAAACACCTGTACAGTTAGAAACCTTTGACAGAGAAAACATTAAGCAAAGACACTCAGAAGTGGACATGAACCCGGTGGTGGGGAGGAGGAAGGGGGGATCTTCAAAATAGAAAATTCCTGGGAAAAGCAAACATGCCAAATACAATCCTTATTTGTAGCACAGAAGGGGAAGCAGTGAAGTGTTATTTAGACTTGGAAGTCAGAATGACACAGAAAGTCCTCCAATCTCATTTTCACATAACCTTGGTTACCCCAGTCCCCGGATCATTTGTCTGTGCCTTTGCTGAACACAGGAAACTGGCCGGACAGGAATGGTTAGTACTCAGCTCTCTCTAGGGTAGCAGCTGGTTTAAAACAAATGTTACAGGTAATGCTTGTGTCCCATGTTGCATAGCCAGTTAGGACTGAACCCAGGTTCTGATACAGAAGAGTTTAAGTAGGTTTTTGGCCACTTCTCTGAAAAATGTTGGTTTCTGTGTAAGAGCCAGGTCACTGCCCTGCAAGGGTTATAAAATCCATCTGTTGTCTCTTAATATTTTTTTCTCAATTGTGCATAGGTCAGAAATTTAGTTCCAAACAACTTTTCTCACTATTCCCAAAGTGTTTTCCTTTGTTCACATTGCCACCTAACACATGCCCACACCTTGCCAATAAGCCTTGATTCAACCTCCAAATGGATTCCCTCTTGTTACTGCCTACTTTAAATTCACTTGCCATGACTTGCCATCTCCTTCACACCTTCCCTGATCATTCTGGCTCATGTAGCCTTTTTCCTAAACGGCCTATTTCTACATCGCTGATTCCGAGGCCTAATCATAACACTTGTGAGGCTGTTAAAGTGTCATAACTGTAGCTGGGATGATGGTGATGTGCACAATTTATTTTTTTTAAATATATTTTATTGATTTTTTACAGAGAGGAAGGGAGAGGAATAGAGAGTTAGAAGCATCGATGAAAGAGAAACATCGATCAGCTGCCTCCTGCACACCCCCTACTGGGGATGTGCTCGCAACCAAGGTACATACCCTTGACCAGAATCGAACCTGGGACCCTTCAGTCCACAGGCCGACGCTCTATCCACTGAGCCAAACCGGTTAGGGCCACAATTTAGATGTAAAAAGACGCATTGATAATTTTCTGCAACTGAACACTGCACTGCTCATGATTTTCCATTTCTTCTCAGTAGCAAAACAAGACTTTTTTAATCTTGCAAATTTAGAAACCTGTCAATTCCAGATTTAAAAATCAGTCTTTTCTTTAACTCTCAGTAGTCAGTTCCAGATTATTTTTCTTCCCCTCCCCTCCTCTTCTTTCTGGGTAACATCAAGTTTGGGGAGGGGCTCAGATAGTACCACAGATATAAGGCAGAAGAGGGGAGGTGAGGAGAGGGCCTCCTTAGCTCTGGGGTCCTCATCTGCTCCCACAGGTTTCCACAGCGACGTGATGGGGCAGCCTATTCTGCTATTGGCCTTTTTCACCACTGCATGGGGAGCTGACACTCACAGTCCTTTGCTTTTAGCTGAAATACTTGGGTCCTCCTCATTCAAGTGGCAGAGACTTGCTCAGTTCTCTGGCTCTCTCACTCTGGGCTCTCCTTGGGAGCATCAGAAACTTTTGAAAACTCTTCCAAAGCCTGAAGAAGGCCATCTCAGACTCCTTTCCCCCCTTGTCCCGCCTTACCTCGCTTGCTAATCCACACTCCAACTCCATGCTCAGCTCCTCTGAGAGGATGCTGTGACCTTAGACCATGTTCTGAGAGAAAAGACACAAATCCTCTATGCTCTGGGCTCCCCTAATGTCTGCTGTTCTCTCATTTCCCCGCAGGACATAGAATGTGGCCTAAGAAGAGGATAGAAGGACACATTTCTCATTAAGCTCTAAATTCTTTTTCCCCTTTCTTGTCACCAAGCTCCAGTCCTAGCCCCCACTTCATTAAAAATATGGTATTTTCTGTTAATGTGGGGAGAATAAAAATGTCTCACTTTGTCCTATGTTCTTTTCCACTCTCTAGTTTATTGATTAAAACGTACCCTCTGAATCTTTCAGACTTTAATCTTGCCGATCAATGCTAAGACTTTCAAGTTCAAAGTTAAGCGTTGATTCTCTTATATTCGATCAATGCTAAGACTTTCAACTTCAAAGTTAAGCGTTGATCCTCTTATATTATTCTTTGTATATGAAGAAACAAACCTACACTGAAGACAGTGCCATTAACCAGTCTGAATGATAAGGAATGGGGCAGTCATGAAAGGCATTGAAAATCACATGATTTAAAATAAAAATTGTATTCCACTAATATGTCATTTTTTTGCTCACTAAATATAAGCTCTCCATTGTCATCTACTTATACATCTTACATATTCCCAAAGCTAGGCATTTCATAGGATTCTTAACTTGTTAAGTGAATAAATAGAGCCAAATCAAGAAAAGTCGATATTCAGAAATGTATAAAAATGCCTTCATGCATTGGGAAAAGGAAGATTAATGCTAATAGTTATAATAACAATCAATGACTTTTCTGGCTATGTAACAGATGCTGTTGTAGTGCTTTACATGTATTTACAAATTTAATCCTTGAAATCTTCTGCATGGTAGGTACACTGCTGAGGCACACAGAGGTAAAACCATTTTCCCAGTATCAAATATCTGAGATCTGGGAAACTGAATTTCACCTCGGGCAATCTGATTCCATTGTCTGGATGCTTAGCAATTCTGCCAGTGCTGCCTCTCAGTAGAATCCTTTTTATAGATATGCCAATTAAAACATGCAAATTCATGCCAAACCATTCAATGCATCTCATCTCTGCCTTCAACCACTTTGAACTTGAAATTATATTTTGAGATTTTGCCTGAAAAGCTTCCTCTAAAAATATTAGATGTTCAGATAGGCTTTTTCTTATTTTTGCATATGGTTTTCTCCTTTTCCTAATTACACTGAAATTTCAGTGTGTGTGTGTGTGTGTGTGTGTGTGTGTGTGTTTAATGAATACTCTTATTCTCATTTTTTAGATTCTGACTTAGAGAATTCATCTTTCTACCTTCATGTCAATTATTATTACTATCTGTGCTTTTAAAATTCTGTTTAATTTCCTTCTCTCAGGGCATTTTGTAGATTAATTTTCCAGGCCATCCTACCAACTGAGGCAAAGCCTCCTTTCTACTCTACTGATGACTTGTAAACATGTGTCCTTTAAGTCAGGTTAATGTTTTTGTTATCTGCTGCATAGATTTTTCTCTTCTATAGCCTAACATTTCACCCAAGCTATGCTTTTCACATCTGAAATGACTTAAACATTTTTTTTCTACATCTGCTAAAGTCCTACTTCCCATGAATCAAAACCACTGTATGCACATTTTCTCAATAGGAAAGAGTTTGGCAAAGCCTAACAAACAAATCCAGCATCCCTGCCCCCACCATATGCTGTGTACTTGTTCTTATCCTACGTGCTACATTTCCTTAATGCAGTTCAAAGACTCTCCAGGGACAGGGACCAGGACTGCTCAACCTTAAGCCGATATTATATATCACATGGATGCTCAGTAAACAATAACCAAAGACAACGATGATGATGGCACATTGGTTCCAATTGGCCCTCAATTAATATTATAGCTGGGAGATTCCCTCGTATAATTAGAAAAAATCAAGAAGATCATGGTTGTA
>NW_005354999.1:758164-759195 GCF_000412655.1 Myotis brandtii
ATATATATATATATATACACATACACACATATATATGTATGTATATATATATACATATATATATAGTTTTTCATAATGCAAAATTTTAAACAGCAACCTAATTCTTACTAGTGCTCCCCAGTTTTCAATTGTTTACACTCTAGTGATTATTTAGAAAAAAACTCTCAATAGGGTATGTATAGTCATAAGCACCATGCCCTAATTTTTTGCTTTGTCAAACAAAAGATGCTTGTTAGTTTTACTGTTAACATCTTGATCATGCTGACTCCACCATTCAGTTCATGGCTGTCTCCATGCAAGTGAAAAATCGAGCCTTGGAGGTACATGCCATTAGTAACAAGAATAGGAACCAAAAGGTCGCAGAAATTAGCTGAGTCGTGATAACATAGGGCATTAGGGTATGGATTGGCCAACTCCAGTTAAGAGAGTGTCTTAGGTCAGTTTCCCCAGAAACAGGTGTGACACAACTTTATGAGCAAGATATTTATCTATGGCATGTTGTGGGTTTGGTTCCAGAACACCACAATAAAGCAAATATCATAATGAAGCAAGTCACCAAGATTTTTGGCTTCCCAGTGCATATATAAGTTCTGTTTGTACTATTTTTTAGTCTATTAAGAGCACAAAAGTATTATGTCTAATAAAATAATGTAAGTACCTTAATTTTAAAATATTTTCTTACTGAGAAATGTTAATCATTGTCTGAGCCTTCACTGAGTATAACCTTTCAGCTGATAGTGTCCTGCCTCAATGTAGATGGTTGCTGACTGGTAAGGGTGGTGGTTGTGAAGGTTGATGGTGGCTGAGGCAGTTCTTACAACAAGACTACAAGAAAAGTTTGCTGCACCTATTGACTCCCAGGTAAATGATTGGAGCATTTTATTGTTAGTTGCGGGTTTCCAAAATTATATTGCTGGCACACTAAGACACTACGCGTAGCGTTAGCAAGCCCCACATATGCCTAAATTTCTTTCTATCAGCTCCGTAACCCTTCACTTTTGAACGAAGCAAACCACTAATTCTAAACATTT
>NW_005354999.1:759207-780430 GCF_000412655.1 Myotis brandtii
ACCTGAAAGGAATAAAACAACACACACACACACACACACACACACACACACACACACACACACACACACACAAAATAGAGAAAATAACAACAGACCCAGAATGCATTAAAAAGGACCACATAAAAATACCAATTAATGGTTTCTCAGAGAAATGGAAAGATACTTCACTAAAATAAATAGATGTAGTGGAAATAAGCAGAAACAAAGTTTGGCTGGCAGGAAGAGAGATTTCAGAAAATCCTTTAAAAATGAAACAGAAAAGCAAGTAACAGGAAACTGATAGCAGGGGGAGGGTGGGAGGAAGAGCTGAAAGATCAATCTATGGTATCCAATTTCTAAATAAGAAAGATCCTAGAAAGAAAAAATGAGAGATGAAAGACAGAAATTAGCAAAAGCATAATTAAAGATAGGTCTTCAAATCTGAAGGACATGAACCTTGTTTGAAAGCAGGCCAAATTTCAAGACAAAAAAGAAAATTATACACACCCCAATGCATATCACTATAAATTTTAGAGTATCAGAAATAAGGCCATCATTCCTAAAATGTTTTTCAGAAAAAAAAGTTACATTTCTCAGGAGCAAAATCAGATAACAGAAGACATAAATATAATTCCTCCAAATATGTAAATGTTTATTTAAAACTCATAGTGTAAGCTTATTTTATTGAATTGTGAAACTTTTTTATATACAAGGGCAAATAATATTTACACCATACACCTCCTTTTAAGAAATCTTGGAGGTAATATTAGCAAGATGACAGAACAGAAGTCCTATACTATCCTTCCTCCTATGGACATACCAATTCAACAGCATTACACAGATCAATTTCTTTTCTGATAAATTCAGAAATTAGGTGACAGGCTCTTGCATCCCAGGCAGATGCAAAACTATCCACATCAAAACTGGTAGGAAAATTAGAGACATCCTCTCATCATAATCCTTACCTCTGACAGTGAGCCAGATGATCAGGAGAAAACCTCCAGCTCTTAGCTTATTCCTCAGGGAGAGAGAGTTAGATCGCATATCCAACTTAACTTTTCCAGGTGCTACCTGAAGGACTGGGCTTTTGTCTTGCCTGTCTAGGAGCATTGGCTGGGCCTGGCATACAGTAGGCCCTGGGACTGCAGAGAATAAAGGTTGTGGTTAAAACTAGTGCATGGGCACTCACTACAGTTTGTTTCCCTGGCTCAATGCAGAGTGAATGAGCATTAACAAAACAAAACAAAAAATGTTCCAGCCCAGCCGGCATGGCTCAGTGGTTGAGCATCGACCTATGAAGCAGGAAGTCACAGTTTGATTCCCAGTAAGGGCACATGCCCGGGTTGCAGGTTCGATCTCCAGTGTAGGGTGTGCAGGAGGCAGATGATCAATGATTCTCTCTCCTCATTGATGTTTCTATCTCTCTCTCTCAAACCAATAAAAATATATTTAAAAAAATGTTTTAGCTTCTCCCCGAGGAAGGAAAGACTTGGCCCACATGTCAAATGTTCTTTTTCAGGAGTTGCCCAAGGAACAGGATTCTGTCTCACCTTGCTTGGCACATTGATGGGACTGGTCATATTCTAGACACCTGCGAGCCTCAAAGAAGGAAGACAGCAGTTTAGACTCCCAGGAAGGTTGGAAAGGCCCACAGAAGCTCTGGCCAAGGTGACTGGTGAGAGTCTTATCCTGTATGAGGCCAATACACGAATGTTCACAGCAGTTTTATTCATAATTGCCCAAACTCGGAAGCTATTATGATGTCCTTCACTGGGTAAATGGATAAATAAATGATGGCATATGCAGACAATGGAATATTGCCTTATGCGGAAAAGAAATAAGCTATCAAACCATGAGAAGATATAGAGAAACCTTCACTGCATATTACTAAGTGAAATAAACCAATCTAAAAAGGCTGAATACTATATGATTCCAACTACTTAACATTCTGGAAAAGGCTTAGAATACATGTGCAAAACATTGTACAAAACAGAAGCAGAATATACTTTCATCTCAGGAACACATGGAATAGTTTCCAGGATAGATTACATGTTAGGTCAAAAACAAGTCTTAATAAATTTAAGAAGCTTGAAGTACTTTTCCAAGCACAATGGAAGGAAACTACAAGTCAATAGCAAAAGAAAAGCAGAATAACTCAGTCTCAGCATTAGTCTCTTGAAGCAGAGAGAGGCAAGCATTCTCTGTTGGGTACTGTCCCAATTTCTGACTCAGAATCCATGAGTATAAACAACAGTTGCTTTTCATCACTAAATGTTGAGAGGGTTAAGTTGCCAATTATAGTAACTAGATCGGGTAAGTGACATAATCTCTCTGTGCTTTTGATTCCTCATCTATAAAATGGGCATAATAATACCTCATAGGCATGGTAAGAATTTCAAAGTACATAGAAGGAATTTAGAGAAGGCCTGGAATTACTAAACTCTTTATTGTAATGGTAGCTGTTGTCGTTATTGTTATTATTAATATTAATTATCTTCTGAAAAAATCTTTAGCTAGGAAGCAAAACAAGTATCTGAAGTGCTGCCTATAACAATATGCTGCTAAGGGATACTGTATTATAAATCTTAGCAGAAATGACATAAATTGTACTAGTGACCTTGTTGCCATACTGAGCAAACAAGCAGATTTTATGTCTTCTCTTTTGGCTTCAGATTATATAACATATGTGTTTCTACAAAAAGAGAGAGAGAGAGAGAGAGAGAGAGAGAGATTGATTTGGTTTTTGTTGTTTTATTTGTTTTTTTTTTAATTTAAAAAAAAAGCAGTTGAATAATCCAAAATTAATACAATTACATATTGGTGGCAGCGTGTGAGTAAGCTAAATCATGTCTGTTACAGGAGGAATTAGATAGAAAATGTTTTAAAACTATAAATCAAAGTATAGTAGTTGGCCTAGCCGGTTTGGCTCAGTGGATAGAGCGTCGGCCTGCGGACTGAAGGGTCCCAGGTTCGATTCCGGTCAAGGGCATGTACCTTGGTTGCGGGCACATCCCCAGTAGGGAGTGTGCAGGAGGCTATAGTAGTTGAGTTATATTTTTAGAGATGATATTTTTTAAAATCGTTACAAATAAACCCTCAGTTAATGTTTGTTGACTTTAGAAGTACTGAGGGTGAGAACTGGTGGTTTGGGAGAACAAGGGAACCATTTTATTTTATTAAAAGCTCTTCAGTACCATTTTATTGTTATATCATACATTAGTTACTTTGACTTAAAAGTTAAAGTTCTTTTTAAAATAAAAATATTTCCAAGAGCAGAAGTCCTTTTGCTTCAGGCTAAAATTACCAGAATTTTTATAGAGAAGAGTAAATGTCTAAACAGTTATTCAGTAAAATAAAGTGGCTTTCTCTGACAATATGAAAGGCCGCCCACAGTAATACATGAAGGGCTATCCAGAAATCATAGCAATATCCAAATAAAAATATCAAAATCTCTTAAAAGTACCTCCAATATCCATGCTAAAGTTCTAAATGGAATCCTATATTAAAAGAATGGACATTGTAACATTTGCTTCTACAAGCATGCATGTTTGGAATAGATGCAAAATCCTTAGAGATGCTCACATCTTCAGATTCTCACCATCCTCCAGAAAAAAATGGTTTAAAATAAAAGACAAAAATATTCTGAATTAAATTTTCAGGGACATATAGTAGGAAACATCCAAAAATATGTATGTCATTCTTAATCTTGAAGGCAGCCAGAGAAAGCAATGGAAAGAAGATTAAATTGAATGCGTGGGATTCAAATTATGGGAATGCAAATTGGACACACTTGAATGACTCTAAGTATAACAAGCTAATTTGGTGTTGCTTATGTAAATAAACTTAAATTGCAGACTTGCAAAGAAATCAAGCTTCATAGCTGCAAAATCTCACATCAAAACCACAAACATTTTAGGTAGATTTGCCCAATAGCATCCAAGAAGATAAAATCTTCAATGCTTATGTAATCATAAACCCTACACTATAAAGAACTGCTTGCCTAAATGGAAGTTAGAAATATGCATTAATAAAAAAATGTTATTAGAAAATTTGTCTACTTCTAAGAGCTTCTTATTATATTTTCTCATATGGCATAATAAGAAGAGCTTTTCCAAAACTTTTAGTTTTTGCCTGGTATACCACTACTTTTTGCCTTGCCTTTTAGTTTATATCTATTATAATTACTTTTATTATAAAATAATTCCTCTTGGATACTGCTGTTTAAGACTCCTGAATTCATAAGGTATTCAACATTTAATAACATACAGTAAAGGTATGTTTTTGTGTTTTTGTTTTTAGTAGAAGCTATTTTATAAAAAAAAAAAGTATTTATGTAAGCATGCTATAAGATATTTGGGATGTAAATTCTTCCCAGAATGATCATGCTGACTCCATCATTCAGATCATAGTTGTTTCCGTGGAAGTGAAAAGTTGAGCCTTGGAGATACATGCCATTAGTAGCAAGAATGGGAGCTAAAAGGTCACAGAAACTAGCTGAGTCGTGATAACATAGGGCTTTAGGGTATGGATTGGCCAACTCCAGTTAAGAGAGTGTCTTAGGTCAGTTTCCCTAGAAGCAGATTGTGACACAACTTCATGAACAAGATATTTATCTATGACATGTTGTGTGTTTGGCTCCAGACCACCACAATAAAGCAAATATTGTAATAAAGCAAGCCACCAAGTTTTTTTTGGTTTCCCAGTGCATATCTAGAAGTTATATTTACACTATTCTGTAGTTTATTAAGAATGCAAAAGTTTTATATCTAAGAAAATGTAAATATCTTAATTTTAAAATATTTTCTCTACTGAAAAATGTTAACTATTGTCTGAGCCTTCACTAACTAAGTATAACCTTTTAGTTGATAGAGTGTCCTGCCTCAATGTAGATGGTTGCTGACTGATAAGGGTGGTAGTTGTTGAGGGTTGGGTAACTGAGGTAGTTCTTAGAGTAAGACAACAATAAAATTTGATCCACCCATTGGCTCTTCCTTTCACAAATGATTTTTCTGTAGCATGTGATGCTGTTTGATAGTTTTAGCCACAGTAGAACTTCTGTCAAAATTGAAGTCAATCCTCACAAATCCTGCCACTGCTTTATCAACTAAATTTATATAATATTCTAAATCTTTTGTTGCCATTTCAACAATCCTAATAGCACCCTCACCAGGATTAGATTCTGTTTCAAGAAACTACTTTTTTTTTTGCTCATCCATAAGAAGCAACTCCTTATCCATTTAGGTTTTATCATGAGACTGCAGCAATTCAGTCACATCTTCAGACTCCACTTCCAATTCTAGTTCTCTTCCTATTTCCACCACATTTGCAGTTACTTAAATAATTCCACTGAATTCTTAAATAATAAGACTTGAAAGCAGATGCTATGTTATCTGGTATTGAAACAAAATTAGACTTGTTGTCCATCTCCATCAGAGCTCTTGGGTAGCCAGATGCATTGTCAATGAACAGTCATATTTTAATAGGAATCTTTTGTTTTCTCAACTAAATATTTACTTAAAGTATTCAGTAAACCATGTTGTGAACAGATATGCTGCCATCTAGGTTTTGTTTGTTTGTTTATTTATTTAGCACAGGCAGAGTAGATTTAGCATAATTCTTAATGGCCATCGAATTTTCAGAATAGTAAATGAGCATTGGCTTCACCTTAAAGTCATCAGCTGCATTAGCCCCTAACAAGAGAGTCAGCCTGTCCTTTGAAGCCAGGCACTGACTCCTCCTCTCTTGCTATGAAAGTTTTAGATGGCATCTTCGTCCAAGATAAGGCTGTATTCCAGTAATGGTAGACAGATTCAGTATTATGGTTTGAGGAAAACTAGTTTTCAGGTTTCATACTGACCTAGGAGATTTTTTTTTTTTTGCCCAGGCTCTCAATTCTAAAAGAGCAGTCTATATTCACCACCTCAGGAAAATAGCAAAATCACCTTTCATTACACCTGGTTAGAAAGGCAACCATGATTATGCATAAATTAAAAATCCTAATGGTACTTTCTAGAAACAACTTGTATGAACACATGCCACATGCACATATGTACTTGTTAAATTTCAGGATAATATAAAAGTAAAAAATAGTAGTCTGGATGATTACATAGAACTGAAAAAGTTTTCTGTAGATTGAAAGATTGAAAAAGATGCCCTCAACCAGACAATGCTATTTAACACATTAAAATGTCAAATTCTACAGTTAGGTTCAAAGAATCTTTTGAATCACATAGAAAAGTCACCGCATTTGGTTAATGAACCAAGAGTGGAACAACCCATCTCCTAGGAAGATGATAACCTAAGCTGAGACTGTGTTAGCAGTGTTCAGACCTTAAAAGGGATTGCTCCTTTGCACAGGTTAACTCATATCTAGGTCATTCTATCAATCTTTGTACACAAAGATTTTGAAGGACAAAATCAAAATATAGTGTTCAGTAAAGAATAACTAGAATGGCAATTCTTTTTTAAACTATAAGAAATAGCCTCATCTGTGTGGCTGCTCAGTGGTTGAGTATCCACCTATGAACCAGGAGGTCATGGTTTGATTCCTGGGCAGGGTACATGCCCAGGTTGCAGTCTCGATCCCCAGTGTGGGGCACACAGGAGGCAACCGATCAATGATTCTCTCTCGTCATTGATGTCCCTATCTCTCTCCCATTCTCTCTGAAATTAATAAAAGTATATTTTAAAAAATACAAAATCTATACTATCTATAACTTAATATGCATCACTGATTTTTATCTAATACCTACCAAACCCAGACACACACGACTCCAAAACTTACAGCAAATAACAAAAACAGAAACCAGATTCACTTACAGTTAATAGGGAAAAATGTCTTTATCTAACACATGTAATATTGGCTTTTTAAGGCGAAAATTTGTTTAAAAAATAAAAATAAATAAGCAAAAATATTTGTGGGCTTTAGTTATAGAAGGAAGAGAGACATTGTAATATATAATGCAGGAAAAAGTTTGTATCAGATTTTACAGAGTATATTCGTTACTCGTTCTTCCTAACAGAAAAACAATCAGTCGGCTATGGGTTGCATGAACACGCTGTTAGAAAACAAAAAGTTGACGTTTGAATCCAGGCCAAGATATAATAGATTCAACTTAGATATTTACTCAGGATTTACAAAAGTTTATTTTAAGGTTAAGAAACTTGCATAACCAAGTTTTTATCAAAGTTTACTTAACTTTGATAATACATATACATAAAATACCAAAATTTAAACCCATGATTGGACAAATATAGTACCTTTAAAGTTACATAAAAAAATTTAGTAATGCCTTAGCATTAATCATAGCCCATTTTAAACACAAAGAGCTTCAATTTATGTTAGTTTTAGTTCCTGTGACCTAATGGATTTCCTTAAGAAAACTATATTGAATAGTTTCTTCCTAATGCTAGAAATGATAGCTATATAATTAAGAAAACTTGAAAAGTTTTATTTTTACCCACAGAACATCTTCCAGTTATATTTAAATAATTCATCCTTCCATTAACCCTCAATATTACCTATTAAAAACTAAAAAAAATTTTGTTTATATTTTTATTTGACATTTCATTTTTTATTTGTACCAATATATGAAATTATATTTAAAGGAGACAATAAATAGACTTGCACAGGAAAAAGTAAGAAAAAAATTAACAAACAAAATTGCAACTTATAAAGGTTCAATAAGAGTGGCTGAATAATGCATACATTTAGGTGAACACTTTTTTTATGATGTACATTGGAGTGTGTGCTGTAAAAGCTTTTCTGGAAGGCATTTTGACAATAAGTATAAAGAGAGTTCATGTGTATATACTCAATGATTCCACCCCTAGGATTTTATCCAAAATAAATAAGTATGCCACAATGTTTATTCAAACCTTCTCATAAAAATTGAAACAAGTTAAAGGGACATGAGTATTGTTTTTTTTAAATATACATAATCATATAACCAAAGAATTATGCATAATTCAGCTGTTGGTTAACATGAAAAGGATATTCAAGTGAAAAAAAACTGGTTATAGAAGAACACATGTAACGTGAACATTTTTATATGCTTAGGAAAGATAATATGGAAAAGAATCCTAACTATTAACAATGATCATGGCTGAGTTTGGGAGCAGGGAATGGACTCAAAGGTAAGCAGCTTATACAGTCTGTCAAAAATATTTATAAAAAATATTTATTGTTACATTAAACTACTAATTTTCTAACTTTATAATATAAAGATAAAGCTGATGATTTTAAAAGTTCTATGAAATTGTTTCTAAAGTAGTTTATTTTAAAATGTATTTTTAAATCACTGTAAGTCAGCGAATTTCAACCTGTGGGTCGCAACCCCTTTGGGGGGTCGAACGACCCTTTCACAGGGGTCGCCTAAATACATCCTGCATATCAGATATTTACATTACGATTCATAACAGTAGCAAAATTACAGTTATGAAGTAGCAACGCAAATAATTTTATGGTTGGGGGTCACCACAACATGAGGAACTGTATTAAAGGGTCGCGGCATTAGGAAGGTTGAGAACCACTGAGTCTAAGCAAAGTAAAATATCCCAAAAATATTAATGAGTATGTTCCTGCCATATAGTCCCAAAGGTGCTAAGTCTTTTGCTGCCATCTGCTGGAATGTGGTTACTAATGCATATTGCGAGATTTCCTTCCCTTTGGGAAAAAAAGACTTTCCAAAGGATGATGATAATGATAATAATAATAATGATGATGATGGAATTCGAACATGAGTGCAACACAAAATAAAAATTAGTTTTTGTGAACAGTGTTGAAATTTTGTTTTATTCTCGTCAACTACCATTGGATTCTGGCCCTTCTTCCCTTGAAAATCCTGAAATAAATGACCTTTTACAAGGAAATTTCCTACTAAGTGATGCCTGGGCTTTCTTCAATATTAGATATTAATTCCACAAAAACTCATAAAGTTTTTGTGCCAAAACATGTAAATTAGTGATTTTTCTTTTCTATCTCGAAACCAGATTTGTCTTAAAAGGAAGGAGCACAAAGCAGGAAGGGGCCAAGCCAGCCGTGGGCAAACTACGGCCCGCAGGCCGGATCCGGCCCGTTTGAAATGAATAAAACTAAAAAAAAAAAAGACCGTACCCTTTTATGTAATGATGTTTACTTTGAATTTATATTAGTTCACACAAACACTCCATCCATGCTTTTGTTCCGGCCCTCCGGTCCAGTTTAAGAACCCATTGTGGCCCTCGAGTCAAAAAGTTTGCCCACCCCTGGGCCAAGCAATCTTAAACAGATGAATGAAAGGGGGAGATTAACATGGGATAAATGACACATAAAAATACCTTTTGCAGCGTGTGCTACTGATCAGGGAAGAAATAAAATACTAGATCAACTCCTTAAGTAAGAACAATGTGGTTTTTGTATATACAAAACATGATTAAAAACAAAGATTTCTTAAAACCACAATAATATAAGAGTCTATGTAACAAATGAGTCTTGTCTGGGACATTTCACAGGTGAAGATAATATATTTTCAAACTTACCTGAATCTCAAGATTTTATCATATCTCCTTTTTTTAAAATGTAAAATCTATATACATAAAAAGGCTAATATGCTAAGTGTCCCTTTGACCGTCCCACTGGTCGCTATGACGAGCAGTGACCACCAGGGGGAAGACGCTCAATGCTGGAGCTGCCAATCTGCAGTGACTTGGCAGTGGAGGTTCTCGGGTGACCCACCCTGAAAGCAGAGAGGAGGAACCCCAATTCCTCATGGGGCCGTGCAATTCCACCTTTGTGGGTTTTGTTGTTGCTGGGGCACTGTTGGCCTTGAATCTGGTTTACTGCACATTTGTGTTTGCATTCTACACCCTGTACAACAGCAACTTTGCAGAGTGCCCTCTCACACTCCAGGACCCCTCAGGGGATGTCAGAGAGCTGGTTTCAGCCCCATCCCAGCAGGCCAGGCCGAGGGACTCCACCTGCCAGAGGGACCCCGCTCACTCCACAGACGCCTTTCAAGCCGTGGCACCACCCCAGGTGTGCTGGCTGGGGAGGGGCCATGGGAGGTTGGCTCCAGGGCATGTCGGGCTCGTCCCCCCCATTTCCACCCCATTGGCCACCTTCTAATTAATTTCCTTTCAATGTGCATGAATCCATGCACTGGGTCACTAGTGTAGATATAAAAAGCAGAAATTTTACAGAGTTTAGGAAAGACTGAATCAAATGATATGAGTAAATATGCAGAATTATACTAGGCACAAGACAGCAATATACAGGGAGTAGAGATAGTATCTGTTCAGATCATTCATCTTTGTCTAGAACAATATCTGTAGAGAGCATTTAACTAAAGACACTACCCTGGTAACAAAAATAATTTGTTTAGAATGACAAGTTCTGAGTTTGAATGAGAAATCATATTTCTCTTGCTATATAGTAATTTATGTGTCTCTACATGACAATATAAAAGAATACATACTGGTATATTTGACTAACAATAGCCAGCTTCCATCACTCATAAGATGCTGATGAACACATTTAAACAGTGTAGTTGGTCATAGTTGTCTTTCCTCAAGATACTGATACTTCCCTTCTATGAGTCTTCTCCTGATCCCACAAATAAAAACTAACAACACTTGGAATGAGTTTTCAGCAGTGTGGACAAGGGATGACTTCTGTCTAGGTGCTTTGTGGCTGAGTTGCATAAAGAGTGTATCTGATATTGACTGAATTCAATCCCAGGCACTCTTGCAAGTATTCCACCTGTATTATTTCATTTATACGCCCAGCAAAGGGTTAAGGTGGCCAATCTTATTATCTCCCCCTTTTTTCTTTTCAGACGAGGAAACTGGGGCATAGACATGTTAACTTTTACGACCTCACAGGGGCCTAGGGAAGGGGCGCCAAGATTCAAACCTGCAGTGAGACTCCGGAGTCTGCAAACGTCACCGTCGCGCTATTCTGTCCCATTCGTCCATACACTATTCTGTCAGCTGAGTCACAGGCTTCATGTCCTAGTTGTGGCAAAACGAAGAATACGCTTTGGCTCACGCAGCAGGTGCGGATGGAGGCCCCCGTTCCACTGGCTCAAGGCTCTGGGCGCCCGAGTGGGAGCGGGACGGGTCCTGTCTCCTAGGCAACAACGGAAGCCCAGGCGGCCGAGGCGCATCCCTCTCCCGGGACCCAGAGGGCTGACGTCATTTCCTCCGTCTGGGCGGTTGCCCCAGCGACGCGTGGGGCCCTTAGGAGGTGTCTGGTACCCGAAAGACCTGGCAGTAGGGAAGTCACTTCCTTCCGGAGACGCTGTTTCCTAGCAACCGCCAACCACCTCCGTTTTTAGCCCCGCCCCCTCGCTCATTCCAGTTCCCCGTCTCGGAGACGCCGGGCCCAGGCCTGGGGGAGAGGCTCCTCCCCGAGTCCAGTCGCTTGGTCCTCGGGGTCGCGGAGAGCCCTCGGCAGGAGTGATCCTCTCCGTAGCCTTTTAAGATGAGCTAATAAAAGCAATTACAGCTCGCTCAGCCAGACAAAGGAGCTCTGAATACTCAGATGACTTTGACAGTGATGAGATTGTTTCCTTAGGTGATTTTTCTGACACCTCTATAGATGAAAATTCACTTAAGAAAACAATAAATGATTTCCAGATATCAGATGATGAAGAAAATACGGCCTCCGCTCCGAGTGTGAGAAACGCTCACGGGCCCATTTGTACAAGCACTTGAATGCAGCCCACCGCGGGGCTCCCTTTTTTCTAACCGTATTAACACTTTGTAAGAGGGAACAGTGGCTCGAGGAAAATGTCTCTATTTGCAGGCTGGCATTATGACCTTTCTCTCTCCCTAGCACTGTGCAAGCTTTTTTTTTTTTTTCTCCTTTCGGTGGTGTTACTCAGTTATCTTTTCTAATGCAGGTGATCCTCTCGGTAGCCTTTTAAGTAAGTATGACTGTTTTCTTGGCAATGTAATAATTTTTGAATGCAAGAGAGGTGAGAAATAAAATTTGTAGTTTAGTTGGCAACATTTTATCCTATTAATCTACCAGAGGCCCAATTCCTGTGCTGGGGGGCGGAGGGGGGGCGGTTAGGGGGGTTGCCCCTCAGCCTGGCCTGTGCCCTCTCACAGTCTGGGAGCCCTAGGGGGATGTCCGACTGACGGCTTAGGCTTGGGGAGCGGGCCTAAGCTGGCAGTGTTGGACATCCCTAGCGCTGCCCCAGATGCGGAAGAGGCTCCCCCCACCACCACTGCCCTCGCCATCCATGGCTCAGGGGTGCTCCCCCTGTGGGAGCGCACTGACCACCAGGGGGGCAGCTCCTGCGTTGAGCGTCTGCCCCCTGGTGGTCAGTGTGCATCATAGACCGGTTGTTCCACTGTTTGGTCAATTTGCATATTAGCCTTTTATTATATAGGACTGCATTCATTTATTGGTTTGTCTTTAAAAATATTGTGGCAAAATTATTTTAAGATAACTTCAATTTGAATATTTTTTACAAACTTGTTATGAAAATTTGATTCATCTTTACAAGAACTCTACGTTAAGTGTAGCTGTACCTCAATGTTTACATGGTGCTTTTCTTGTTTTTGTTTGGCTTTCGGGGGCACTAAGTGTAATATTAGAAACTCTCAAACATGCAAAAATGTCTAATTTGGTTGTTTATTTGTTTTTGATATTTCAGCCACCATTAGAGGTTGAATTATTAGTTATTTATTAAACATTTTATAAAGGTAATGAGTAAAAAAAGAGATTCCGTACACTATGTCTGGTGAAGTTTTTAGCACAACTTTGGCATATACAAAGAGTCCAAAAGTCACCAAAAGAACTACTTTCCAGGTAAACTATTTGAAATGCTTTTATAAGTAAACACTGTGTTAGGAACATTTGATTTGAACTAATTTTTGGAAGAATCCTATATAAAGCTGGAGTAAGACTTACATTCCTTTTAAAATGTTGCAGATGGTTGTGTTTGGGCTGTGGTATTCCAAACCATTCTGTGTGTTTAAGATTACCAAACTAGCCTGAATGATAGGTTCTTACTAACTTAAAAGTTAAGTTAGCTTTTCAAAGTTGAATAGCAACTTTAAATTAGTATTTTCATATAAATGTTTTATGGTTTTTCCCTATTGTAACATAACAACATTGAAGTTTTCTCTGTCCAGTCACCACAGTTTTGAACTCAGCCTCTAAATTTGCAGTGTTGATTACATCCATTACTGCAATCTCCAGAAACAAACGATCTTTAAAAGTACCAGTTTCATCCAAGATGCCAGTTTAAAATAAATCCTGCCTGAGTCTCAATTATCTTATTTGATAGTCTATCTCAGTGGTTGGCAAACTCATTAGTGAACAGAGCCAAATATCAACAGTACAACGATTGAAATTTCTTTTGAGAGCCAAATTTTTTAAACTTAAACTATATAGGTAGGTACATTGTTATTAACTTAATTAGGGTACTCCTAAGGCTTAGGAAGAGCCATACTCAAGGGGCCAAAGAGCCGCATGTGGCTCGCGAGCCCCAGTTTGCCGACCATGGGTCTATCTCCTTCAATTTGACTGTAAGCTCCATGAGGAGAGGAACCTTATCTGTAATGTTCTGCATTGAGTCTGGGGACTTGGGTTCCTGGCATAGGTTGGCTTTCAGTGAATATTATTAAATGAATAAAACCTGAGTTTGAAAGCAATCATGAAGCAAGCACTATTTGTTTAAATAATTAATTCTAAATATGATACCTCATGTTTGGGTGGAAATTGATTTTAATTCTTTTATTTCAGGATGAGCTAATAAAAGCAATTACAGCTCGCTCAGCCAGACAAAGGAGCTCTGAATACTCAGATGACTTTGACAGTGATGAGATTGGTATGTGAGAATATGGAACAGTAAACCACTTTTCTTCTTTTTGTCTTCTTAGTTATAGTTAGCTCATTCCGCAAAAAAAAAATTACTATGCTAAAATTATATTTATGGATTCACTAGGTTTAGATTTGCAACTTTATATCTAGTAAAAAGTCACTTTTAATTTTCAAGAAGTTGTATGATTATCCTTGGTTGTTTCTGAATGTGAACATGAAAATATAAATTAACTGGCAGTAGGTTTGCAGTAAGAGGATGCTTGTCAGTGGTAAACTAAGTTCATCGTTAAGATCAACTCTATGAGCCTCTACAGTGAATTAATAACTAGGGGCCATAGAACTAAACTTCATGCACATCCAAATCACTTTTATAATGCTTTTTATAAATCAGATTTTTTTTTTGGCTGTAATACGGGGCTCAGTTTTCAGTACTGGTATGATTTAATTTGCTTTTGATTATATTAAAATATTAACATTTAGATGTAAATATACAGAATTTTAAACTTGAAATTCAGTGTTTTATGCTTTAAGGTTCAGTGAAAAATGCTTATGATTAAATGAATCATTCATTTCATCATTGCCATATAGTTAACATTTTGTATTATTATTCTCATAGTAAAATCTAATGAAGTTGTTTACATATAAACATTTTACAGTTCAAAATCTAAATATCTCATGGCCAACTGTTATTTTGAGGAAACTTTGGATGATTTTTCTCAGGGCAAGGACAATGCTTGGCACCACTATTCACACTTGATAAGTATGTTTTGAATAAATTAATGAAATTAAAATTTGTAGTTTATAAATGCCAATAAAAACTGCCTAAGTTTATTTATAATCTTTAAGGCAATCTTTTGACTAATGTAACCTTCCAAACTTTAAGATATACTACTGAAGACATTTTTTTTCTTTTGTTTTTCAGTTTCCTTAGGTGATTTTTCTGACACCTCTATAGATGAAAATTCACTTAAGAAAACAATAAATGATTTCCAGATATCAGATGATGAAGAAAATAATTCTCCTAAACTATCTTTTTTGAAAACCAAGAAATCAAATAGTGACTCAATGGAAGAGGAGCCAGGCTTCTCTAATAAAAAAGACGAGGAAATGGCGCCTGGGAATTGTGAAGACAGGGTTGTAAATCCCTTATCTGAGTCTCAAAATGAAGACCAGGAAACTGAAAAAGAGAAACTCCAAGTGAAACCTAAACCCAGAATTCTTCCAATCAAAAACACAGCTTCAGGTAATTTGTTAGCTCACTATAACTGCATTTCTTGAAAAGTTATTTTAAGATAACCAGGCCCAAAATGCCTTCATATTTAAGAGGGGGAAAATAATCAGACTTAACTTTTCAATTTTACAGACATAAATCAAAATAATAGAACCATGGAGGAAACCCATAATTTGGATAGTGGTATATTTAGTGTAGCATCTTTGCTGGTGCCTGATAGAAGGCTGAAGTACCTTCGGGCATCCACCGCCGTGCCTCCGGATGCTCCTGGGTCCAGCCTTGCCTCAGTCTATGAGCTTTAATTTTGTTTTTAGGGATGAAACTGCAATGGAATCCTTTCTAATCCATCTCATACTCCAGAGATTAAAGTTATAGCAGCACTGGAACTAGTCCTTAAAAATCATTTCTATGCCACCATTTGCTAGAATATTGTTTGGCATTTATATAGTTGAAGGAAGAGAGTTTTGTTGTTTTTGCTGTTAAGCCTCCAGACTTGCTGTTAGAAAGAAGATTCTCCATTTAGTTTCTCTATTCCCTAGGAAAAATCCCCTGAAACTCAGTGTTCTGAGAGTAAATTCCTGGTGTGATCTGGAATTATAGTAGTTTCTCCATAATTCCACTGAGCTCCAGGCACAGTGGACCAAAGATGGAGTAAGCAGGAACCAACCCCTCCGAGGTCCCCTGGGCCACCACACGGAAACATGGGCATGGAAGGTTAAGGGTTTTGTGTCCTATGGTCTTCTTTCTTTTCTGTTTTACAGGAAAAATAGTACTTGATGTTAACTGCCATATAATTCTTTCCTTTCTATCAACCTTAAATATTGTACTGGTAGATTTCATTTTTTACAGAGTAGATATCACTGATAACATTAGTTTGACATGCTTGACATGTACTAGGGAGCTACTCCTTATCCCCCCCCCCCCCAAAAAAAATCTATTAAGTGATGCTTGGATATGGGGGAAACAGAGAGAACAATCTAGGATGACTCTTGGAATTTGGATTGAACATTTAGGATGTAGCTAAAATTGGCAATGAAACATTTACATTGGTATCAACTGGTATGGTTGTAGAATCTTCTAGCAGCATTCATAAATCCATTTATAGGCAGAAAGGAGGAAGGTGTTAATTAGTCTGGTTTTGAAATTTTGTCAGAAGACTGCATTGGTAGAACAATGGAAAAATGAATATATGAACAGGTAAAATTTAGGCAAAAATTTTGTTATGTTTTGAGGGCTGGAAGTATACGGGCATTAGATTATTATTTTAAACCTAGAAGTAATTGCTCGAGAAGTTTCATGAACTCAAAGAACAACTCAAATCATCAAGTCCTTTTTTTTTTTAAAATATATTTTTATTGACTTCGGAGAGGAAGGGAGAGGGAGAGAGAGAGAGAAACATTAATGATGAGAGAGAATCATTGATTGATTGCCTCCTGCACGCCCCCTACTGGGGATCGAGCCTGCAACCCAAGCATATGCCTTTGACTGGAATCCATTCTGGCACCCTTCATTCTGCAGGCTGACGCTCTATCCACTGAGCCAAACCAGCTAGGACTCAAATCATAAAGTTCTTCATTGCTTCCTCCCATGAGAGCGAGCACGCCCAGCCCCTGTACCGACGTTGCCTCCATACCTGTAACAGCTCTCACCTTTGTCTTGTAATTTATTTCTTTAGAATCCACCCCTTTCCCAACCTGTGAAGTCCTTGGACAGGACCGTCACAGTCCTGATTATGAGGCCCAGGATGTGGTAACATGTACAGGGCCCAGAAGCAGAGACTCAGTTAAGGTTTGATAGAGATGAGTCCCATCGTTGTATAGGCCACGGCTTTATTTTATTTGTTTTTAGTATTTTTTTTTTTTAATGCAATGAGAATTCATAACGTTGAGGAGCTAACTTCTCACAAAACTAAAGTTACTTCCAGGGTGGCAGCCATTTTTAAAAATTTGGATTATGAACTGTCGCTTCTCCGTGCTCACTGGAGCTCTGTGTAGTGGGCACAGGAGGAAGCATGGTGGCACCTTGGGGTGCTGTTGAAGCCATGGTTAGGTTTTGTACACCCACCTTAAAATATTTCATTTTTCAGCAGAAAACAGCAGCAGCCTTGAAGCAGAAAACCACTTCACACCTTCACCTCGGCCAAGGAGCATGTTGAAAAAGCACAGGCTCCAGGAAGAAAAAGATGGGCTGGGAGAAGAGAGAGAAACTGCCCTCCGGGAAGAACTAGAGGCACATCCTGCACCTTCATCCCTCCCAGAGCCGAAGGACAGACAGCCAGAAGCTGAGGAAAAAACATTCTCTGAAGACCTTGACCCTGAGGTTAGTATTCCTACTGAACTGCCGAGCTGTGTTCTACCATTCAGGCCTTGGCATCTAATCATGAGAGAGAGAAAATTTCTATGCATGTATGTGTGTGTGTTCCATGTTTTCTTGAGCAGTTGATATGGACATAATTTTATGTTTTTTTTTTAATATACTGTATTTCATTGAGTCTGAAATGCCATCAATTGTAAGATGTAACAAATATACAGCATTATATCATGTACTGCCATGAGAGAATAAAATTCTGCCAATTAAGCCATAACACAACAGTAATTATAATATGCATCCAATTTCAAAGAAAGTAGAATGTAAAAAAAAAAGTTGCCCTTTTGAATCTATGTAATATTGTATAACTTTAATTGTAAAACTTTATTTTTTTATTTATGTATTTTTGCATTATATAATTTGCAGTGTCAGTGTAGGAAATGGCCAAACCTGTAGAGAATTTTTATGAGTTTGTTTGAGCCAAACTGACAACAGTGGCCACAAAGCAAAATCTCAACAAATGGAGAATATTTTCTGGAAAATGACAGTTTTGCAGCTTATTTTATACATTAGAATCAAAGGAGGAGTCTCAGGAGGGATACATGAAATCATTGGTGGTATAATGATTAGGGAGTAGGGGAAAGCAAAGCAGGGAAATCTCTGGGACCGGATAAAAAGTAAAATGGAGAGACACATACTTTTTTACATTGCTGGGTACGGGGTAGCTAACAATGAACATTTACAGCACATAGAGATGGTATTCAGGAAACAAGTAACAATGAGGGGTTCTGTGGCCTCTTGCTTTGGTGAGGTGGGTGTGCCCTGAGGATTGACATTTCCAAGGTATGTATCTTAGATGCAAAAAGATAATAGGATCACCTACGGTAAAGATTGACCTTTGTCAAGGAAGCCATAGGCTTAGGATGTGACTACCTGCCATGACCTGCTTTTAGTTAGGAATTTTTATGTTCAGACCATTCTATGCGGTTACTTTTGGTCTCTGAGTTTATAGGGCCCACCTCCCCTGAGTTTGTAAGATTTGGTATGTGACCCTTTATTATCCATGCCAACTAAGGACAGTATAGCCAGGGTCAGTGTTCTCATTTGGTTTTATTTATTGAATGTTGATGGCACTGTCCTATACTTTCAGAGACATTAAAAAATGGAAGTAAATGTGATCTTTTAGGATTTCATCAGGAAGTTTACTATGTATCATCATTAGGGGAGAACATGTGGCCCCTGTCTTTACACTTCACTATCATTAGCAAACTTCCACCTCACATTTCAGAGGGGATGAGTATGGGAAGAAGGTTTCCTCCTCCATAATGTGCTTTAGCAGATCAGGGAAATGGAACTATATGGTGCCTGGCTAACTTCCATTAAGAAATTTGTGGTATCATGGCATTCTATCTTTTATTTCTAATATAGAATTTATAATTTCTATTATTCTTGTTAAATCTTAATAGGCATTGCTCAGTTTTATTAAACTTTTCAAAGAACCAACTTTGGCTTTGTTAATTTTCTCTATAGTTTATTTACAGTTTCACTGATTTTCACTCTTTATTATTTCTTTCCTTGGGTTTAATTTCCTTACCTTTAAAATGTGTCCACTGATTTTAAAAGCCTTTTGCATCCTTTCTAATAAAACCATCGAAAGCTATAAATTTCCCTCTGTGCACTGCTTTAGCAGCACCCAATTTTTTTGATGCCATTTATTTTCATTTTCATTTCTTTAAATCTATTTTCTAATTTCCCTTATGATCTCTTTTTCTGACCAATTGGTTATTTTGTGCCTAATGATTTTATTTCCAAATATTTGGACCTTCTCTAGATAAATTATAATTCAATACAAAAGATTTTATTGTAATTTTATTGTGATAAAAGAATATATCTTATATGATTTCACATTTTAAGAAATTAAGATATTTTTATGGCCCAACCTAAGTGTATCTTGTGAAAGTTCCATTTGCTTTTTCAAAAAAAATATGTGTTCTGCAGGTGTTAGATATAATGGTCTATAATTTTATTTTGCTCAAAGTGCCTGGCAGTATCATTCATGTCTTCTCCATTCTCACTGACTTTTATCTAGTTGATTCTCCTAGTACCATCTAACAGTGTTAAAATCTCCAGTTATGCTTGCAAATTTGTCTATACTTCCTTTTAGTTTGCCAGTATTTTATGACTCTGTTATTAGACACATCATACACTTATGTCTTGACCCTATTTCGCATTATGAAATATTTCTATCTGGTGATACTCCTTATTTTGCAGTTTGTTTTGTGTGATGTGTCAACTTTTTTATGATGACTGTTTGCATGGTAAATATTTTTTTTATCATTTTTCTTTCAAACTATTTGTGTCTCTTTAAATGACTCTTTTGTAATAACAGTTTGATGTCATGTTTTTATCAAGTCTGACAATCTCCTTTTAGTGGTAGTCCATTTATTTATGAGCCCATTATAGCATTCATAAGTATTTAGTCTGGTTATTTTTAAATATTTTATTTTATTTTAGTCTATTTACTTTTAATGTAAGTACATATAGGGCCAGTTTGTTACTGTTTGCTTTGTATTTATTTTACCCGTTGTTTTTTTAATTGATATTGTTCTTACTGTTCCTCTATAAATCCTTTACTGCCTTTTTATGAGTCAGTCACATATTTTTTGTTTTCCATTGTAATTCCTCTATTGCCTTTTTGCCTGTACCTATTTGCATTATATTTTAGTAGTTGCTCCATGGATTGGATTGCTGTTCTATAAAGAGATGTTTACTTTAGAAACACAAATATAATGATTTCATTTAGTGTTATTTTTAGAATTTTGAAGAAAACTGAGGTGCATAAAATCTTAGATATTTGTAAGTAGCCATGTACTTGGTTTTATAATTGCTTTCATTTGGATGCCTAGTAATATTTGTTTCAAAGTAAGGATTTTTACCTACTGTCATCTTTATGCTTAGAATAGAGAATTAGAGAAATAGATATCAAATCTTTACCTTAAATATTTATGAGATTTGATTTTATAGTAGCAGAAATTCTAAAAATTGCTAAAAATAAATGTAGAGATATCTGTTAAAGAACTAGAATAGCTCTGTAGTTACTGCTTTTTTTTGTGTATGTGTTTTTGGCTTTTTGTTAATCCTCACCCGAGGATATAGTTTTCATTGACTTTTAGGGAGAAGGAAGAGAGAGGGAAAGACAGAGAGAGAAACATCAATGTGAGAGAAACACATCGATTGGTTGCCTCCTGCACAATCCCTGACTAGGGCCCGGGCTGGGGAGGAGCTCGCAATCAAGGTACATGCCCTGGACTGGAATCAAACCTGAGACCTTTTGGTCCACAGGCCAACGCTCCATCCGCTGAGCCAAACCGGCTAAGGCTGTAGTGACCCCTTTTAATGATCAAGACATGGAGGCTTGAAAATAAAGCATCTTAGCCTCCACTAGCTTAACAAGCTTTTGGTGTTGCATCAGCAAACTCCTAAAAATGCAGATGTCAGACTTATGAAATAGTCTTAATAATGCTATTGTCCTCCATAAATCTTGGGAACTGACCTAACTTAATACTTTTTTATTATCTTTTATTTTAAGCAGGATTCATGGTTAACAAGTTTGTCATCATCATCCCTTAAAGAAAGTTTTGGAGATTCCCTTTCACCAGGATCTGGGGAAAAAACATCTATAAAAGGTGATTATATCAAATTATTGTATCTTATTTTATCTGTGAACTCAATTGCTTATATTTGTAAAAGAAATAATGCACAGGTGGGCAAAAGTACGTTTACAGTTTTAATATCTACACTAATAAAAGAGAAACATGCAAATTGGTGTCACTCTGCTACGCCCACCAGCCAATCGGATGAGTATGCAAATTAACCCAACAAAGATGGTG
>NW_005354999.1:780464-783101 GCF_000412655.1 Myotis brandtii
CCTATTGCATGAATCTCTTCGTGCAACGGGCCTCTAGTAAATAAATAATATAATAATAAATAATAATGCAAAAATAAACTGCCTTTAGTGCCCCCTTGGTATCAGAGGCAACACTGCATCTTAGTGGGAATAAAACTCTTTGCAGTGGTTCTCAACCTTCTGGCCCTTTAAATACAGTTCCTCATGTTATAACCCAACCATAAAATTATTTTCGTTGCTACTTCATAACTGTAATGTTGCTACTGTTATGAATCATAATGTAAATATCTGATATGCAGGATGGTCTTAGGCGTCCCCTGTGAAAGGGTCGTTCGACCGCCAAAGGGGTCGCGACCCACAGGTTGAGAACCGCTGGGTGGCTTTACTCTCTGTGTGGTGGACTATACTAGAGTGACATGCATTCTTGGTTCTCCCTGCACCTATACAATTTTACATCTGCACTACTGAGAACTGTAGTAGCATAGATATGTGTGTCTCCTACTTACAAAGCCTCTTGTTACAGCTAAGAAACAGGCTTTTGAAGACCATTGGTATTGCCATCTGACTTACTTGGTTTACAGATCAACAAGCGCTTTTGGTGTGTCTTCAGTAGGGTAGTTATTCCATTCTGTTTACTAATTTTCTAAGCATTTGGTACATCGATGTTTTAGTAGGTTGAGTAACAATTTTCTCTTTTGTAGATCACTGGAATAAAAGTTTATTCAAGTTGAATATGATAGTTTCTGCATATTTTATTTTGCAAGAAAAAGGGATTAATGACATCTAGTGGAAAGCAAATGAATCTCTTATCCACCTTGTTAATTTACAATGGAGTTTTAGTGCTATTACTCTGTCTCAAAATAGATCAGAATGAAGAATTCACTGAAAACCATCATTCCTTGAAATCAGACAAAAATGAAGATAATTCATTTTTGATAGACTTTGTTACTTCTGCACTTGAGAAATCCAAGGAAGGGCAAGTGACTTCTGATGACCTTGAAGAAAACAAGGAGAAAGCTAAATTGGAAATGAATGATGACTTAACTGTTGATCCACCACTATCTCAGCAGAATTTAAGATCTACCAGTGCAACTGAATCTGCAAAGGTATTAATATAAAATTATACCTTTTATATTTTAAAGCTCAAAATACAACTTTATTTTGTTTTCCATGTTTGATACTTCTGAATTATCTGTGGAAAACTCATCTTTGATTGTGGTATTATCAAGTGGTTCTTAATTAATTCAATAGAATTTTAACTTCAGGGGAGGTTTCAGTGAATATAATAAAACTTATTTTTTTCATTAAAATTATCAGAAGTATATGGTAATATACTTTTAAATGTATCAGAAATACGTACACATAAGTGGATAGGTTTCTATAGGTCTTCATTTAAAAAAGCAGCCATCTGGAACAATTGCCAAGGTTTTAATTAGTGTAAGTTATTCCTTTGGATATCATCTTTAAACATTTTACAAATTTTAATGAAAATCTTTAAGAAGAAATGTTTATCAATATCCATGTGTGTTAAAATGGATGGACAGGGTCATTATCAGAAACATTTTATTATAACCTTGAGAACCAAATCTGTGGTGTGTAGGATATTTTGTCCCTATGCTGCATTGCACCAGAGTGCTGTACTTTTAAAATTTATGGCATAGCAATTTTAGTCTGCATTTCTCCTGAATTTAGTCTTTATCACTTATAGCTGCAGTTGACTGTTGGCTATGTATATTTATTATTGGGAAAGATTACAGTGCTAGCTGAAAACTTGTGCTTGAATAGGACTTTATTATAATACAGACTATTAGCTTTTTATTAAAATGTATAGAGAAGGTTCATTAAGCCTTGTTTCAGATATATTGTCCTTAACCACGTACCTTAGGAAAAAAGAGAATGCCAAATTAGGGATATGTTTACATCTGTAATGCTAGCAATTCATCTGTCTGTGTAGAGTAAAAAAGTTATTCCTAAAAAAGAAAGAAGAGTATTCTGGAATTTATAGACAGAATCTTAGAAATGTCTAACAGAGGTCATTCTAAATGAAAACAGGTAATTTACATATGACAAGATCATAACATATTTCTTTTAATTGAATCTATCCTTGGCTTTATTCTTACTTGCTACTGAGTGATCTTTCTTATGTGGGAATTAAATTGCTCCCTTGCTAAGGTCTCTGTTGGATTCTCATCGTGAGAATAAATGTGAACTTCTCACTATTCCCTAAAGATTTCCAGGGATTCTTTCTGGACCACATATTCCTCCTCTCTCTGCATTGTCCACTGGGCTTCAGCAGCATTCATCTCTCTCTGTTTCTCAAAATTACCAAGCTCTATTCCTTCTCAGGCTTTTGGCACTTACTGGTCCTTCTTTTCACCTTCTTTCAGGTGGCTCCTTTCTACTGTTCATTTTTCTTAGCTCTGATGCCAAGTCCTCATGGAGGCCCTCCCTCTTCTCCACTCCAGTCACTCTGTCACTGGACTCTTTCATGAGTCACTTTTGTTTATCTTTTTACTAGTGGCCTGGTGCATGGATTCGTGCACATTGAAAGGAAATTAATTAGAAGAAAGATTTGTGTGGTAATTACATTACTGCAAAAAATTACATGCCAAAATAGTATATATAATATCTACACTAATAAAAGAGAAACATGGTAAT
>NW_005354999.1:785379-792467 GCF_000412655.1 Myotis brandtii
TCCACTCAGCCAGCCTTCCTGTGGTTCTGGATGATGTCTGTTCCGTCTTTTAGTTGTATTTTTGAAGTGGTTGTTCGAGGCAGCAGACTCCGGTGTTTACCTATGCCGCCATCTTGGTTTTCTCCGATTACACATATTCTAATATCTCCTTGTACATCACTCACATAGGTGTGAAAATCTCCATCAAGTATTTTCAAAATTTCTTCATTTAATTTATGAATGTGCTCATTTTTAGGACAAAGAATCTCACAATTAGGTATATTTTTAATATTATTTATAGATACACTATTTCCATAGGTAGATTCAGTAATCCATTACAAATCATTTCATGGGGATTTCAATAACATCCATTCCTAAATGAAAACTGCTATCAAGTTTGCCATCTCCAAGTTTTACTAACCATTTGCTATAAGTGGAATACTCAGATATCATATTTGTTTTCAGAGACAACTGTCTGAAACATCCCCAAACACCACAGTACTTTAAACTCGTTCATACTATGGCCAATTGCATAGCATGCGGCGCAACACTGAGACATTGTCGAAAATCCCCTCCCAGGAGGAGAACTTTCTCACCAAATGTCACATTCAAATTCATAATTTCTCTTAATAATCTATCTATAGCATTTATAGCATGACTGGATACCATGGTGCATTCATCAATAATGAGAAGTTGGGAATATGTATCGCGCATGCATGAGTCAGCGTTTATTTTTAAATTGCCAGTGTGCGTCATATGTACTGGACGGTAGGATGGTTGGACAGACATATGGTCAGTCACTTAGCCTTATATATAGATAGTCTGTCAACTCTCTCTAAAATGTAACATCCTTTGTTTCCAGTGAGTACTGTACTTGAACACTCTGTAGAAATTTAAGAAACATTTGTTTACTACTGACAGTTTGACTTCCAAGCCTCACTGTGATAGTTACGGGAAGTAATCCATCTATGGCCTTTTCTGTTTATTAGAAAACAACTGAAGATAGAAATAAGAAGAATAAACAGTCAGCAAATAATAGAGCATCCAGTGCCTCTGGCAGGTAATCAAGTTCTCATCATCTCTGATTTATGGGTTTACATTACACAAAGCTAGTTTTAACTGAACTTCTAAATTGCATTTGTTGTTACTTGATTTTCTCTTAATTCCCATCTCATGAGATAAATGGAGTAGTTTCTTCATGATATAAACCCTAAGTTGATTAGGATTCTCCATACTCCACATTCCTTCTGGGATAGAGTTTCTCCTGATTGTCCTGAGACAGTAGATATAAAGTGGTAATAAAGCTGAGGTCCAGCATTATATTTCTCTATTATGTGTTTTTTACTAACACATGAAAAATTATACTCAAAGCCTTGAGGTTCTA
Source organism: Myotis brandtii (assembly GCF_000412655.1). Lineage (NCBI taxonomy): Eukaryota > Metazoa > Chordata > Mammalia > Chiroptera > Vespertilionidae > Myotis > Myotis brandtii. Next base: position 786,743 of record NW_005354999.1, read on the forward strand.
TGGACTAAGTTGTTAAACGCTGATGATGGTGATAATGAACATTAACTCATAAATGCTAATCAAACCTTCGGAATCTTTTAAATTATCATTGATCGACTAGAACAGGGTCAGCACGCTGTCTCCGTAAGTTGCCACTTGGTACATTTGTTGTGCTTTGTGGACCGTCCAGCCTGGGTTGTAACTCCTCAGTTCTGCTGCGGAGGCCAAGAAGCAGCCACAGACAATATGGAGCTGTTACTTGGTTACCTTCTTTACCAAAACAGAGGATGAGCCAGATTTTCCCACCAACCCCTGAAATAGAGGATACCATTCTAACTTGATATTTAGAATAGTTTATGTAACAAAGTAACACAAGAAACTGTTAAAACTTACTTTATTAATATTGGGATTTTTTTTCAGGTAACTTATGATACAGTCCATGCTTGTTAAGAATGTTCTCATTGCAAATACCTAAAAAGAGCAGTCACTTTAAAGTTATATAACTGGAAGTTACAAAATTTAAAATATCTCGAATGGGTCTCTGTATAATAAGAACAGACTATACATGATATTCAAAGCAATTATAATTTATTAAGTTAGAATGTAGTTTTCAAATGTAGTAGTTGCAAATTCTTACAGATGTTTTTCAATGAAGTCCAGTTTTAATACTTTATCTTGATTTATTTGTTGCTGTTTTTTTCAGATTAATGACCTCTGAGTTTTTAAAGAATTCTAGTTCTATAAGGAGAACTCCATCAAAAACTACCTCTTCTCACTATTTAGGGACTTTGAAAGTCTTGGATCAAAAGTCCTCACACAAACAGAACAAAGAACCTGACAAAGCAGATAACATAAGGGCAGCTGTTTATCAGGTAAAAAGTAATAACAATAATAATAATTGTAAGAACTAATCACATAAGGTTACCTGTTTATCAAGGAATAAAATTACCCCATCAGAAATGATAATTTAATACTTAATTTATTGGGAAATATATTTTTTTTAATGCCCCAGCAATCTTTATATATTAGAACTAGGGGCCCAGTGCACAAATTCGTGCACCTCAAAAGGAATTGTGGGCCACCAGGCTGAAGTAGGCACAGGGGTGGGTCTCAGCCCATCCTCCACGCCCCTGTCTGGCCCCTGGTCCTCTGTCTGCCGACACCCTGTTCCCACCACCGCTGCTCCAACGTGCTGATGGTGCTGGACCCGCTCGCACTTGCTGACAGCATGGATTGACTGGGGCCGGCGCCAGCAGTGGGTGCAAGCAGGACTGGCACCATCAGCTGGTGTGAGTGGTGGCTGCTGCCCCGATCCGCCTTCAGGAGCAGGGGGATGTAGAGAAACCCTCAGAGGCAATCAGGGACGGCAGCCTCCACTCACACCCTCTGATGGTGCCAAGCGATTGGGACTGACGCGGGGCACCAGCAGCGGGTGTGAGGGGCGGCTCCGGCACTGGCTGTGGGTGCAAGCAGCAGCTCTGACACTGGCAGTGGGTGCAAGCGCCAGGCAGGACCGCGGCGCGCGGGAACAAAAAATTTTTAATAACCACCAGAGGCTTGCCCTGATGACAGCAACTGGCGCCTGCCTTGGTCTGGTGCCCCCGCTCACCTGCTCCACCATCCCACCGCAGCCGATGCCCACCATGTTCTGCACACACCCCCTGGTGGCCAGCGCACGTCATAGTGACCGATTATTCAGTTGTTCCGGTTGTTCAGTCTATTTGCATATTAGCCTTTTATTATATAGGATATTAACAGAAAAAGAAAAATAATATAGAATTTATAAAATCTATTTTGATTTCTATAGCTTTTAATATAATATTTCAGAAATATATAAGAACTCAAATTCATTTTGGAAACTTTGAATATCATAGCTTTATTCTTGTTCTCACAGGAGTGGTTAGAGAAGAAAAATGTAAAAATACATGAAAAGCACAGAATTAAAAGGATTGAAAGTGAAAATTCAAGGATCCAAAATGAACAGGTATTCTGAAACATAAAAGTAAACAATATTCTAGATTTTTAAGTCAGTAAAACATCTCAGTATTAAATATTTCTAAATCAACTGTTTTTTAAATGGCAGAATAACTTGTATATAAAATAATTGATTTCTGATTTTCTCTGGAGCTTTATACATTTTTAGCTTGATATAAATATGTTATATCTATTTTATATGAAAAACAGATACACAGATTTTTATTTTTTATATGTATGGAATAGCTTTAGCACTATTGATTATGAACTTAATTATTGCTTGTGACTACTTACCTACTTCACTCTTAAAAACTGATTTATATTCTTACAACTTAGCCAAGAATATAAAGGGCTATTAACATTAATCTTCAGTTTTCCTTTTTCTAACTTGGATTTTATATGTATCTTTAAGACCAGCCCCTACCTGAGCCCTTGACCCACATCCTTCCCATTGACTGGAGCTGAACTCTTGTTTACTTCTCTCCTGTGCTTCAACCTCTGCCTCTAACTCCTACTTGATAGCCTAGCATGCTGAGTTCTTTCCCATCTTCTAAAATAAAAGCCCTGAGGAAAAACAAAAAACAAAAATAAACCTAGCAACAACAAAAAAATTTCATTATGCTGTATAGTACTTAAGTAGGTTTAGAAAGAAATTTCCCAAACACAGTACTGTGTGGAGCAGCCCTGAAGGGGGCGTGTCTGTACACCTGTCACCATGTTTGCAGCATCTTACTGCTGTGGTCAGTGCCAGACACTTCTCAGTTGATCTTCACAACTCAGTGAGTTAGGTAGTCCTTCTACTTCTAAATTATGTTATCTCCATAATAAGGCTTTATATCACTTAATGTTAATCAGTATTAAGGCAAGTGTGGGATATTATGGGATTAGATGGAAGCAAGTAAAGTAATAACATACTTGCTAATAACACTCACCTACGTATTTTCCAGTCTGCCACACGTTCACCATTTGGACTATGTTTACGGAGTAAGAATTTTATGCTTTGATGTCAATCAAAACTCTGTTCAAAGCAGAGATCTGTAGCTTACTGTGTGATGTGGCCAAATTCCCTTACTCAGAATCTACACTAATAAAAGAGAAACATGGTAATTGGCGTACGACCGCTACCCTTTTCATTGGCTAATCAGTGCATGACAGGGGGTGGCGCCCCAACTACCCAATCGGCCCTGCTCTGAGCCCGACCAGGGGCTGCACCTAGGGATTGGGCCTGCCCTCTGCCACCCGGGAGAAGGCCTAAGCCAGCAGGTCGTTATCTCCCGAGGGGTCCCAGACTGCGAGAGGGCACAGGCCGGGCTGGGGGACCCCCTCCCCCCCGCCCCCCGAGTGCACAAATTTTTGTGCACTGGGCCTCTAGTTTCTTTATAAGCCTAGTACTTTGCTGTTTTTCTTTTACTTAAATATTTTATTATGAACATTTTACAGTACACTGAGCCTATTACAGATTATATTGCTGATGTTTGTATACACTTTGAAAAAAAAAGTTGATTTCCTTCTCATGAATAGTAATAGATCAATAGCTGATAAAATGTATTTTTGTAAAGGACATTTTAAAATGCAGTGAATAGTTCAGAATATATTTTTCATAAATTAATTTGTATAAACCATTCTAAATAAATTATCTGCTTTGAAACATAATTTCTATATATGATGCATATCAAGGAAATTAAAGCTAAATATATTTGGGGGTATATTTGTATTTGTCTAGCTATTTGTACATATGTATATAACTATCTACTTTTTCTCCAAAATAGAAAAGAGCTGCTAAGAGAGAAGAAGCCTTAGCATCATTTGAGGCCTGGAAGGCTATGAAGGAAAAGGAAGCCAAGAAAATAGCTGCAAAAAAAAGGCTTGAGGCCAAAAACAAGAAGAAAACTGAAGAAGAAAATGCTGTGAGAAAAGAAGAAGCACAACATGTATTTGACAGCTTTGAATATTTTAATTCATTTTAAATATTTGAAATCTGAATTAGTGATTGACTGTATTTTTACTGACTTTACAATATTCATAATAAATCAGAAAATCATTCTGAACTTTTTCAGGCTTTTGAAAGATGGAAAGAAAAAAAGATAGAATACCTTAAAGAGAAAAATAAAAAGGAAAAAGAATATGAAAGAGCAAAGAAACAGAAGGAGGAGGAAACTATTGCTGAGAAAAAGAAAGACAACCAAACTGCTATGGAAAAATGGTAATCCAAAATAATCAATATTTTGATAGATTTTAAATTGGTGGTACTCTAGGATTTCTAAAAATTATTTACTTGAAATTTACTAATGCATCTCGATTTCCTTATTTCAGAGATACATTAGGAAATGTTTATTATATGTTCTCCTTTAACTTTCCAGTGTTTTATACTATCCTACATAGGAATGAAAAAAAGGAAGCTTTTTTGAAAGAAAAGGGGAAAGAGAAAATCAATGAAAAAAGGAAAGAAGAACTGAAAAGAGCTGAGAAAAAAGATAAAGATAAACAAGCTATTGATGAATATGAAAAATGGCTGGTAGGTTTTGTTTGCTAATGCACTTATATATTTTCAATGTATTTTTTTATGTGATGTTTTTGTCCCTAATTTAAGTTCTATTTGTCCCTGCCTACTGACCATTTCTATCTAGAAGCTACCCTATTGAATTCATTCTCTCATTTCTCACTTCTCTGCCTTCCTTCTCAATGTCACTTGTTGACTTCTTTTTTCCATCTGTGTTCTGTTTCCATAGCATGCAAGGTCTCATAATCTTATTCATCTAGCTTTTATTCTCGTCTGGTACCACTCTCCTATCTTCCACCAGCTTTTATTCGCACTGGGTCTCTTGTTTCTGCTCACATCCACAGTTTACCCCCCTTGTCAGAGCTCCCACACCTGTTCTTTCTCCTTGAAATGCTCTCTCTTCTTTGCATCATGAGTGGCTTCTCTTATCCATCATGTTTCACTTTCAAATGACTGTTCCTGGATCCACTTATCTTTGAAAGTGCTCCCTTTTGTTCTTTAACAAGCTTAGCAGTTTGTTTATATGTTTTATAAAAATTCACATAATTTGGATTGTCTGTTCTTTAATTGTTTATTAACATCCATTTTACAAGTGGCCTGAGGGAGAAGGGTCATATCAGTGTGTTTGGATTTTATAATCACTTTATGCATGGTACCCTGAGTAGGATCTCAGTGCTTAACAGTTGAACAAATAAATACAAATTGAAGCAGAATAGTACCAGTACCAGTAGAATAATAGACCCACAGGACACCGCAGAACCTGTTACAAGTAAGGATGTACTATCTATCTATATATATAAAAGCCTAAGCGACCGAACGACCGGTCACTATGATGCGCACTGACCATCAGGGGGCAGACGCTCAACGCAGGAGCTGCCCCTGGTGGTCAGTGCGATCCCACAGGGGGAGCGCCACTCAGCTGACTGACAGGTGCCAGAGGCAGGGCTCATAGCTGGCAAGCGCCACTATGGCAGCGCAAGCCTCTCTCAATCAGGACTGACTGGGCACGAGCCCACAGCAGGCGCAACAGGGCTAAGATGAGCGGGAGCGGCAGGCAGGAGCCGCAGACGGTGTTGGACTGTTAGTTTCGGCTCAACCACCACAGGCCACGCCAAGGGACCCCACCAGTGCACGAATCCGTGCACCGAGCCTCTAGTCTACACTAATAAAAGAGAAACATGGTAATTGGCGTACGACCGCTACCCTTCCCATTGGCTAATCAGCGTATCCTTATGCAAATTAACTGTCAGCCAAGATGGCGGCCGGCAGCCA
>NW_005354999.1:794191-796854 GCF_000412655.1 Myotis brandtii
GGGAGCAGGCCTAAGCCAGCAGGTGGTCATCCCCCGAGGGGTCCCAGACTGTGAGAGGGCACAGGCCAGGCTGAGGGACCCCCCCTGCCCCGAGTTCACAAATTTTTGTGCTCTGGGCCTCTAGTATGTATAATAAAGTAACATGAATTAATGAATGCAAGAAAATAACAATTGGGATTATTTGTGTGATAGTTGGACATAAATCACTTCTCAGAATTATCACTTACAGTAATAGAAACTCCAAAAGACAATATCCTATATAATAAAAGACTAATATGCAAATCGACTGAATGGCCAAATGACCGGTCACTATGACACGCATTGACCACCAGGGGGCAGACGCTCAATGCAGGAGCTGCCCCCTGGTGGTCAGTGTGCTCCCATTAGGGGAGTGCCACTCAGCCAGCAGCCAGGCTCATGGCTGGTGAGCGCAGCAGCAGTGATGGGAGCCTCTCCCGCCTCCGGCAGCACTAAGTAGCAGCGAGCCAAAAGGTAAGGAGCAAGGGGTCCTGGACTGCGAGAGGGTGCAGGCCCGGCTGAGGTACCCCACCCCCCAAATGCAAGAATTTTGTGCACCAAGCCTCTAGTTAAATATAAAATGCCAGAGAGTAGAACCAAAAGAAAATAAAATGTAATATCTATCAAATTGCATAGTAATGAGATCCTTTTAAAAATCTAAAAGTGTTATAAGAAATAACAAAAGAAAACATTCAATTTAAAATCATTAATGTATCAAAATAAAAAGCATAGGTGTTGGTTGGAGGGTTAATTCTTACAGCCTCTTTGGAGAATAAATTTTCCAGCAGATTTGAACATATTCTTACCCTACAAATGAGCAATTTCACTCCTGCACATGTACACGGAGAGAAAATCTTGGATTATAAACACAAGGAATAAACAGGTTTGTTTATAGTATCATTGTCTGTGTGGAGGGAGAAAAGAGAACATGTCTTCAACAAAAGAATTGATTCATAAATTGTTATATGTTGATGCACATCAGGGAACTAGAGCTACAGCTCTATGTAGATGAATCTTAGAAATATGATGAATTAAAAAGGAAGTGACAACAGAAAATATAGCACATTACCTTTCAATATAAATTCTAGAAACCTGCAAAACAAAATTATGTGTTATTCTGACATAAATATATCTATACTAATAAAAGAGAAACATGCAAATTGGTGTCACTCCACTATGCCCACCAGCCAATCAGAGCAAATATGCAAATTAACCCAAAAAAGATGGCAGTTAATTTGCATACACAGGTGCGGAGCGAAGACTAAAGACTGAAGAGGCTTGCAGCTGCAGCAGAGAAGCCAAGCCTCGCTGCAGCTGGAGGGGAAAAGCCTAGCCTCGAGGTTTGGCTTCTCTGCTGTGGCCAGACCAAAGGCCTGGGTCCCGGGTGCCTGAGGAAAACCGGTACCAGCAGCCAGGGGAAGGAAGGCCTATTGCGCGAATCTTCATGCAATGGGCTTCTAGTATATAATAAAAGTATTAAGAGATGCAATGATAGGCCTCAAGGTCATAGTAATGGTTACTTCATTGTGGTGGAGAGGAAGAAAGGTGAGATGAGGGAGTGCACGAAAGTATTGATCATGTTTTATATCATAAGGCTACACAGGTTTTGATTATATCATTCTTTAAACTGTTCTCTATTCCTAAAATATTTATCTTATATTTTTGTAAAATTCAAGGACTAAAAGTAATGGTAGATAAAATGTCTGCTATAAAGCTAATATTTATTAAATGATATGTAACTTGCTAAAAATTAAAAACTCTGATATACCCATACAGTTAAGATGAACCAAATAATTGAGCAAAATCTCACAAAAGGGCTAAAGAAATGATGTGCTCAAGCTCAAAAATAAGCAAAGAAACATAAGGCTCAATTTTCAACTATTTGTAAAAGATCTGAAATATTCCTTGCTGCCATGATCTGTTCAGCCTTTGTACCTAATAAACTTACTTCTGAGAACCTGTTCTCAGAAAATGATCACTAACTTAGACCAATTATTATCTTTGAGTTATGGAGTTACAGGTCTTTTTTCCTGGTTTACATAATTCTTTTTAAAAATCACTTTTAATATTTAAAAAATTAAGTGCTGCATTAATACCTATTTTTATTATAAAGTAGCAATATTCCCTAGCTGCTATTTCTTTTTAACCAATTAAACTAGGAAATGACATTTAAATATCTTATAATGGACTAGAGGCCCGGTGCACAAAAATTTGTGCATTCTGGGGGGTCCCTCAGCCCGGCCTGTGTCCTCTCGCAGTCTGGGACCCCTCAGGGGATGTCCACCTGCTAGCTTAGGCCCGCTCCCCGGGGGATTGGGCCTAAGCTGGCAGTCGGACATCCCTCTGGCAGCCCGGGAGTCCTCGGGGGATGTCCACTTGCCAGCGGGGAGCAGGCCTAAGCTGTAGTTGGACATCCTTAGCACTGCTGAGGCAGGAGAGGCTCCCACCACCACCGCTGTGCTGGCAGCCGTCAGCCTGGCTTGTGGCTGAGCAGAGCTCCCCCTGTGGGAGCGCACTGACCACCAGGGGCAGCTTCTGCATTGAGCGTCTGCCCCTGGTGGTCAGTGTGTGTCATAGTGACCAGTGATTCCCAGTCATTCTGCTGGTAGGGTCAATTTGCATATTACCCTTTTATTATATAGGAT
>NW_005354999.1:796885-802245 GCF_000412655.1 Myotis brandtii
CCTGAAGGGTGTCCCGGATCAGAGTGGGGGTCCCGCTTGGGTGCCTGGCCAGCCTGGGGGAGGGGCTGAGGGCCGTTTTCAGGCTGGCCACACCCCTTCAGGGAGGCAGGTCCTGCTGGGGTGCCTGGTCAGCCTGGGTAAGGGGCTGATGGCTGTTTTCAGGCTGGCCACACCCCCCGGTGACCCAAGCTCCCAGCCTCTCCTTTTTTTCTTTTTTTTTCTGGGATTTATTTATGTTCTATAATTGAAACTCTGTAGCCTTGAGCAGAGCCGAGGGCCGGCCAGGGCAGGCGGGACCCAAGCCTCCTGCTCGCTTCAGCTCCGTGGCCGCCGCCATTTTATTTGGGTTAATTTGCATACTCGCTACTGATTGGCTGGTGGGAGTGGCTGGTGGGCATGGCTTGAGCATAGCGGAAGGATGGTTAATTTGCATGTTTCTTTTTATTATAAAGGATTATTTTGTTCTGTTTATACATGTATATAAATTTATAGTTTTCTCTTTTCTTTTTAGGAAAAGAAAGAAAGGCAGGAAAGAATGGAACGAAAAGTAAAGAAACGTCATTCCTTTCTTGAAAATGAGGCACTTCCTCCATGGAGTCCTCCAAGCAGAACTGTGTTCTCAAAAGTGATTTGATAATTCTACTTCTTACATTATTTAGTTATTAATTCAGTAATGTTAGCCATAGTTTTAAAACTACGTATCCAGTTATTTATAGTTAGAATATTTATTTTAAATTACATGCCAGCCACTTCTGCTGATCATGAAAAGGATGCTTTGGAGCTTAACCAGTGAAAACATTGAAAGTGGTTTTTGAGCTGTAGATAAACTGCCTCAAATGAAAAGCTCTAATCATCAGAATGCTCTTACCTTTAAAATACCCTTTACCATGTGCTGAGGATTCTTACAATCAGGTGATCAGTGATCACTTTCTCTATGCTGTTCAGGTTATTTAAGTATGTTTATTCCCAATAGTAAAAAGGAAACTATTTAGGTACAATAACTATAGAAATAATTGAATTTATATATGATTATACATCTAGATTCAGGTTTTTAAATGAATGGTTGCTGGGGAGTAGGAATATATTATTCTAAAATTGATCTTTAGCTCAAAGCAGTTGCATTTGCACTTTGCAAGCTAGAATTTTGGTCAACTGAGGGAGTAGTTCAGTAGAATGCTAGTCATTGAGGCATTTTATTTAAGAATTCTGTCTTATGTTTTAATATGAATGAGCTTTACCTGTTCTAGGCTTATGTGACAATCACAGGCACTTTGTCATGGGGAGACCTCTGAAATTTGTCTTTTTAAATTCTATCTCGCTTTATTGTTTCAGTGATACCAAAAAGATATCCATTCCATGGTAGTGATATACTTACACATTATTTATGGAAATTCCACAAGAATTCAAGATCATTATCACTATTATTATTTTCCAGACTGAAGCCATAAAATTGATAAACGCAATTTTTGTCCTTTTAACTAATCCAGAGTCTTATAGCTTGTATTTGGAAGACAGCTGTATGTATGAGAAGGTAACTTGTAGAAAATGTCCGATCAGTTTTTATTTATTAGATCTCTGTATATCCTTCTATTTATTGGACTCATACTTGAATTGGTCAGCTAGTTTATCACAGACCAAGTGAACGCTCTCAGAGTTGAAATGCTACTTTAGCCAACATGCAATGCAATAATGGATAAGAATAAGCAGTTACTATTTATTAAGCACCTATTTTATTCTCTCTGCTGAGTCTTTACAAATGTTATTTCCATCTTTACAACAACTCATCAGGGTAGGTATTATTAGTCTCATTTTGCAGATAAAATACTGAGACTCAGAGAAATCAAGTAAGTTGCCACACTCTTAGCATGTGACTGAGTTGGGATTAGCTAGACCTGACTAAGTGGGTCACCCTCCAGAAGCCACATGCCCATTTCATGCTCTCACGTGGCCTCAGAGAATTTTCTCAAGCCCTCTGTGTTATATCAATCTTACACATTTTACCTCTCAGATCCTACAATCACGTATTATTATCCAGAGATTATCTTTCCCTTAAGAAATAGCTGTAGACATCTATAAAGTAGGAACAGAATTCATAATATTTAAGGATTTAGTCAAATACTTTGTATCTAGGATTAGAATGTTAGAAAACCAGCAGGTTATGGAACATAGGCGTTGAGATAGTCACTCAGGAGTTTCACACTCTGAGAATCTTGATACAGTGAATATGCAAGGTAAGAAAGATGTCATGGGTCCCTTTGTAAGGTCACATCAGTGCTACAGACAAATAAACGACATTTTTATACAGCCTGAACTAGGAGAATACTTAATCATTACCAGCGACATGTATTATCAGCATGGAATTTAGGGCCTCTTACTTATCTGTGTGTCCCCCATAGTACCAAACACAGTGCCTACCAGAATAGATTGTTAAGTGCTTATTGCATCTAATTAGCTGTTCAAAGCTAAAAATATACTTGCAAATTCCAGGAAGTAAAAGGAAAAATAGAAAAAAGGATAGCTACTTTTATGGCTGTGAAATCATAAATGTGTCATAGATTTCCCATTAATATTTATTTCAACTTCCTGATCATTTTCTTCTACATTATCACATTTAGTGGGTTACCATTATCACCTCTAAGTTGTCAGAATTGAATGAAATTAATTAATGTAAAGGATATGGCACATATGGTTTATTGATGTTCATTTTTTTCATTATTGACTACCGTGAGCCCTATATTTCCCTATTTCTTATGTATGAGAAGGTTAACATAGATGGGGTTGATAATGGCTATTTGACATATATAAGAAGAAATCTTTGCTTTCCTGGTCAGTCTAGGTCAGTGGTTGGCAAACTGCGGCTCTTTGGCCCCTTGAGTGTGGCTCTTCCACAAAATACCACATGTGGGCATGCATGTACAGTGCGATTGAAACTTCGTGGCCCATGCGCAGAAGTCGGTATTTTGTGGAAGAGCCACACTCAAGGGGCCAAAGAGCCGCATGTGGCTCGCGAGCTGCAGTTTGCCGACCACTGGTCTAGGTCATAGCACTCAAAAGAGAATATGGAGGTGACCTCTACTTAGGGACCTCCTAAAAAGAAATCTAATTTCTTAGTGTTGCTTGTGAGGTAGGATGAAAAGAGAAATTGAAATGTTTGCAAAGACCCAACAAGCAATTTCCTTCAAAAGAATACTTTTGTCTTACTTTGATTAAAATATATATGTGTATCATTTCCTGTTTATAGCAACCAGTGCTGATTGAATTATCTAGTTGAATGAAGTCAGCTCTTCTCCTGTAGCAGAAATAAAGCTGACTTTTGGGAGGTAGGCGAAAATATAGTACTCTTTACCTTCTGAGATTTCAAGGGGAGAATCAAGCCTAGTAATAGTCTCTTGAATATATTCATCTATTTAAAGGATATAGTTTCCCCATATTTCCTTTAAAAGTCTCAAATATCAATGTACATCAGTGATTTTTAACTGGTGTGCCACAAGAATTTTTAAAACATGCACTGACCTCTTTTCCCTTAGATTGTCAAATAATAAAATGACAACACTATGATAGCCATCCAGTGTGAATAAGTTAAAAACAATTTTTTTGTCAGGTTGGAAAAACATATTTTTTTTGGTGTACTGCAGAATTTTAGTAATTAGTTTATGTGTGCCATGAGATGAAAATAGCTGATGTAGAAATTTGCTGATTAAGTTTTCATTAATTTATAAAATAAGGGAATTTTAATTCAAATTAACATAGGGTAAGCCTATAGATTTTCAGATTATTAAATTGTATTATCACTTAAAAATGCTGACACTTCAAAGTAAAGAAAATAGAAATGTAATGAATATTTTAAAACATTACCAAAAAAAACATTTCCCTAGACATTTAAGTATTAGTAATAAAAAGTAATTTTTATGCAGAATTTAAGTTTCAATAATCAAGAAAATAGTAGTGTTACATAAGTAAACAAACAACAGCATTTTAGATCAGAAGGAGGTTAAAGTTTTCTAAATGAAAGAAATTAACTGTTCAGGGATAACAATATTCTAGTGGTTTATAGAACATCACATTTTTCAAGTAATAGTAGTGCACTTACTCTTTTAAATAGTATTGAAATGGATATTTTTCACTGTTGCCAAAGCAGTATCTGAGAGTAGTTAGGTGTCCACAGTAGTATGCAACTTACTAGGTGTACCGGTTAATAAAAGGAATGTTAATAATTTAATAATCGTGACCCAAACTTTTTTTCTAAATTGAAGAAACTGATTCCCAAAGACTTTGTCTTGCCCGAGCTCACAAAACTACTGTAAGAAATCTGAATTAGAACTCAGGTATCAGGCTTCCCAGTTGTACTCTGCCCACCATTTACAATTTTGATAATCTGATAAAACGTTCACACTAATTTTTGTGACTGGTCATGATTGGTTGAATTTTAACCTCTCAGATGTGCCTTTATTTTTCCACTATCTCCATAACTATCCACCAGATCAAAGCAGGTCACCTACCCTACCACTTACAGTGTGAAGAAATACTAAAGTTTAAGTCCTGGGTCATGGGCAGTAGAGAAAAGGAATTTCACAAAATAGGAAAAATTGCATGCTAGTCAAAACAGTTCCCAAGAGTAAAATAGTACAGAAACATATTTTCCTCATTTAATCTTGGCTCTGATTTCAGAAGTGCTACATTTAAAAGTAATTAAACCCATATGCTTTCATTCTACACAAGGCAAACTTATCAATTTTCCTGCCTCCTAAGTACATTGGCTCACAGAATAATAAATGCTTAACTCTCAGAGACCTCTGAATTCTCTTATTTTAAAATTCCAGGTGATTTGATTATTTTAAAGTATATATGTTGCAAGTAATCGTAGAATGTTACTTGGGTGAACACAATTCTTGGTTGTTGACCTTGGGATGTTAAGAATTATTTGAGGAGATGTATTTAATGTCTGCTTTTTTAACTAGAATACTAGAGGCCCGGTGCACAAAAATTTGTGCACTCGGGGGGCGGGGGGAGGGGGGTCCCCCAGCCCGGCCTGTGCCCTCTCGCAGTCTGGGACCCCTCGGGAGATAACGACCTGCTGGCTTAGGCGCTTAGGCGGGTGGCAGAGGGCAGGCCCAATCCCTAAGTGCAGCCCCTGGTCAGGCTCAGAGCAGGGCCGATTGGGGAGTAGGGGCGCCGCCCCGTCATGCACAGAGCAGGGCGGATCGGGAGGTTGCGATGCCACCCTCAGTCACGCTCAGGGTAGGGCCGATTGGGGGGTTGGGGCACCGCCCCCTGTCACACTCAAGGCAGGGTCGATGGGGAGGTTGCGGCGCCACCCCCTGTCACCCACAGAGCAGGGCCGATCAGGGGGTTGGAGCGCC
>NW_005354999.1:802738-823143 GCF_000412655.1 Myotis brandtii
TTCTTTTTTTTTATTCTGGGCCAGCTTTAGCTCTGAGGCCTCGCTGCTGAAAACATGGATACAATGTTTCGGTCCGGCTGGGTTTCAGTCCGGCTGTTTTCTGGGGTTTTGTTTAGCTTCTTATTTGCAACATAGTATATAGTTGCTTAGACTTGCAGCTGAGAGGCTGGCAAGTGAGGCAGCGAACGTTGGAGTCTGCAGCAAGCAAGCCTCCCTGCTCGCTTCAGTGCCTGGCTGCCGGCCGCCATCTTGGCTGACAGTTAATTTGCATATACTCACTGATTAGCCAATGAAAAGGGTAGCGGTCGTACGCTAATTACCATGTTTCTCTTTTATTAGTGTAGATTTTCATGTAATGCTTAATTAAAGTGAACCATTCAAGATTTATTTTATTGGGTGATATTATTTATTAACTCTGCCAAAATTTAATTTCATAATATTAGGAAATGTGGTATGAATTTTATTTGTGGACTAAAGATGAAATAATGATGTTATGTTGATGTACCTTTTATTAGAAATGACTGAAAATTTGGATATAAAACTTTTTTTTTACTTAAAACATTACACAAACTACAAAGATAATGTAAGATTATATAATTATCAAATAATTGGAAAATAGAAATAGTAAAAGTTACCTACACTCCCACCCCCTAAAGACAATCATAGTTAATATATTATTACTCCTCCAGTTTTTAAGTACCAGTGCATTTTCCTGTACTGAAATTAAGCTGAATGTGAAGGTAGATAAGATTTTCTCTCTCTATTTTTCTCCCTGTCTCTCTGTTTCTGTGTCACTCTCCATGCTACCTATATGTGTGTATGTATAATACAGAACACATACACATACAGGCATATACTCAAACGTAAAATTTTTAATTCTTTAATATAGAAATTAAACTATACAATTGGTAACCAGGTTTTTCTACTCAACAATATATAATGAACATATTTCCACACTATCATAGCTTTTTAATAGCAGGGTTGTAGGTTGCAGTGGAGTAATCTTTGATGCTGTAACTATATAATTCATTTAACATTTTGGGGCAATTTGTTTTCTGACAAATGCTTACTATAATAAGTAACAATACAGTAAACATCCTTGTATTCAATATCCTTATTATTGAATATAAGAGATGTTAGACCTTATTAAATCTATAAAATGAATAAAGAACTTATAATATTTAAGGAGTTACTCAAACATCTTGTAGCTAGTGCTAGAATATCAGAAAACCTAGCAGATTATGGAACACAGGCTTTGAGGTAGTTACTCAAGAGTGTCACAGTCTGAGAATTAACTTTTTCGCTGCAGTGTGTATGCAAGGATGTCATGGGTCACTCTGTAAGGTCATATCAGCGCTATGGGTAAATAAAACAAATTTCATAAATAAAGTTAGAAACCTTTTTATACTTCCAGAACTACAAGACATGGAATGGGAGTTAGTTAATGGGCATAGAATTTCAGCTCTGCAAGATGGAAAGATTTCTGGAGATTCGTAGCAAAATAATGTAAATGTGTTTAACACTATGAACTGTAAACTTAAGAATGGTTACGATGGTAAATTTTACCCCAATTTTTAAAAAAGTTGCACAGCAAAACAAGTGAACAACAAAAAAGCTTACCCGTTCATTTATAGGAAAAATATAGAGAAAACTTCATCCCTTATTATAGAATATGTCTTTTACAGTCTGATCAACTTTCTCATACCAGATGACCCATCACTGATTCAATTACAGTTGCCAGGGGAATGTCATATGCTGATGGGCTTAGACCTAGACTGACTGTTGAGGAACAAAGCAACAATTCACCTAAACCATCTAATAACTTTCAGACTTTTTTCTTGGATATATTTTTCACTTAAATTTTTTGAGATAAGCTTCAGGTTCTTTTTAAGCTTTGAAAACAAAATTATGATTTTTGGTAGAATCACAGTAACCATGCATAATAATAAAATTTTTTGGTTTAAAAAGATAGGATCAAACCAATCCCTTTCCAGAGGATAATTAATGTTCACTTGTATTTTTGTATGTATATCCATTTATCTTTTAAAAATAATTAACCTTTGATGTTCATGGAAAAAAAAATAGCAGTTGTAAGATACAGGAATGATTTCCACAATATTCTGTATAATATGAAAACCCAGTAATTGGACTGGCTATGCCAAGTGTTAATCTATGTAGTGAGTATAACTGTATGGATAAAGCCAAGTTCCTGCCCTTTGTAGTTTATATTCTAGTTGGGAAAAGAAACACTGAACAAACAAGTACATACTGTAATGTCCATCAGTTCTAAATACAATCAATACAGTCACCTATTACCAGGGTAAGGTAGAGAAATAGAGGCTAATGTGTAGGGTTATCAGAGCTCTGTCTGAAGAGAATAATTCTAAGCAAAAACCTAAAAGGAGTGAATGACAAACCATTTGAGTACCTGGAAGAACAGCACTGGGACCTGTAGGGCTTCATGGGGCATGATACAGACTTTGACTTCATTCTAATATATATATAATGTAAATTGTCCCCTTGGGAGTTCCATTGGGAGACCGAGAGTTCGATTGCTCACTATGATGTGTGCTGACCACCAGGGGGCAGCAGGAATGAAGGGAGGCCCCAGCTGGCCCTGATCACCGGCCAGGCCTAAGGACCCTACCTGTGCATGAATTTCATGCACCAGGCCTGTAGTCATAATATAAAATTGTAGAATTAGCAGTAACCTCACACATTCTTAATATAGAAAGTTTTCATAGACAGTTGGGTGGACTTTAGGGAGCCCGAATGAGGTATTGGGAAGCCTTTGCAATTGTTCAGGAGAAAAATGATAGTGGTTGAAGGAGGTGTATGTCATCGAATTCCAGTTGTGTTTTAAGGGAGAAGCTGTAGGATTTACTGATGGGTTAGATGAAAGTGTAGGGGGGGAAAAGAATCAAGGATAGGCTGAGCGACTGAATAGTGCTGTTATTTATCAAACTAGGAACACTGGGAAGTTTGGGAGGGAAATAAAGAGTTCTTTTTTGTAAATATTAATTCCCAAAAGAGATGTAGCAACTTTGGATATTAAAATCAAAGGAGAAAAGCTCTAGATTTATAAATTTGGGCATCACCAACATACAGATGCTATGGTATAAAGTGATGGGATTAGATGAGATTACCTAGAGAGTGAGTATAGTATAGAAGAAAAGAGGATCCCAGACAAAATACTAGTGATACCAAACAAGTGGGTTTGGCTGCCTGCCGCAAATTGAGACAGGTGCTGATGCAAAAGGAAAGAGGTTTATTCAGGTGCAGACGTGGGAGAATGGTGGACTCAAAGATATCTCAAAGACCATCTCCTCTTCCTGCTCGTCAAGTCTGTGGTTCTTATAGGGATAAGTATGGGAGGGCTTTTTTTTTTTTTTTTTTTTGGTCCTATCCAGTTATCTTGCTGGATAGGGGCCCTACCCATTCATCTTTCTAGTCCTTGGTGCCCTCAGTGCAACCCCTTCCCCCATGCCATCTTGGCCAACGGGGAGACTTCCCTGTCTCCCTGATTGTGTAGGTATCAGGGTCAGTGGGGAGTGGAGGAGGGCCTGCAGGACACCTCAGGAAGTCTGAAGATACCACAGCCTTCAGCCTGCCTTCCCATGCTGGAAATAGCACCCACACATCCAAGGGAGCTGGTGGATCCCAACGCACCTGCACCCTCTACACAGCCCCACAGCCCGCCCCTCTGACTCTCTATGGTACCACTAGGGTGACCCAACAATTAGAGGTGAGAAAGAGGAAAAGACAGAATACATGAGACTGAGAAATATGATCCAGAATGGTAAGAATAAATTCTGGAGACTTGGATTCCATATAAATCAATGGAATAAAGTGTTTCAAGAAGGAGAATGATGCACAGTGTCAAATCTTTCTGACAGATCACGTGATCAGGAGCCTGACCATTGACCTATTTGGTAAAACAGAAGTCAATGTAACCTATAATTATGATTTCAACAGGGAGATGGGATGACGACCTGATTAGAGTGTTTCTAAAGAAAGAAGGGGAAACAGGAAATTGATTTTGAAGTATTAACCTCTCTCTATATATATGTTTTGCTGTAATTGGGAACAGAAAATTGGGAGGGGTTATCATAGCTGAAGGGAGGTAGGGTCAAGGTTGAGAATATTTGTTTTTTTTTAGTTCCCATAATAGTCTTCTTATTTTTATTATTTTTAATTTTTTTATTAAGTTATTACATATGTGTCCTTATCCCCACGTTACCCCCTACCCCCATCACCCATGACCTCCCCCCCCCGTTGTCCGTGTCCATTGGTTAGGCCTATATGCTTGCATATAAGTCCTTTGGTTGATCTCTCCCCCTTATTCCCACCCTCCCCTACCAAGATGAAGTATTTATAGCTTATTTGCAATATTTAACAAAAATGAAAGATATGCTTCATGTGCTTTTAAAGGCAATTTCTATTATAGAAATAAACTAATTTAGATGAAAATTATCTATGCCATTCTGACAATAATGTTAGTATTTTCCCTCTCAGCAAGCACAATTTAATAAGAAAAAATACTGAGTAATAAATTAAAATGCAATGCCTGTATATCATGAATAGTTGATGCCTGTCATGGATCTTTCACGTTAAGGATACACATTTCTGGCTCTGCTTAAAACAAACACAAAAAAAGTATTATATTAACCCACCATAAAACTAAGCAATAATAAATGTTTGTTTGGAATTTTATGCACAGACAAAATTTTTATTTACAGACAAAAATGCAAGGCTTTTGAAAAAATTTCCCAAGTAACAAATATGTTTATTTGGAAATTCATTTAAATAATTATAATTCACTATATATTAACATGTAATTTCAGAAAATGGTTTAAATAAATACATCCACACATATTATTTTTATGTTGAAGGAAACATTTGCAAGGAAAGTAGAATATATAAACACTATGGATTCATGCCATCCAAATTGTTATCACTGGCTGAATGTCTTAGCTTAAACTACCCCCACATCAAAAAAGAAAGAAAATGTCAATTTTCAAGTGAATGATAATTATTATCATCCATGAGACAGGATAGCAAGTGGAATTTGTTATAAATGTAATAAAGGTAGCTTCCAGATGTTCTTGATTGTATAAAAACATGTTTTATTTATACAGGAGAGTTGCCTGATTAGAAACCACTAGTAAGATAAATAAAAAAGAAGCTAATATCTTATTTTTTGCCATTACACTTTCATTTACTTTGACTCCCAACTTCTTCCTTGTAAAATTCACACATTTCTATGAGCTACTTCAAATCCTTTGTAAAAGAAGGCTTGGTATAAAGAGAAGAATTGTCTAGTGTATTTCTTAGAGAGCAGAGGTGAATATAGCTCTTTTTTTATGAATTTTGAGACCAGGTGATTGGAAATATGCTTTAATATAGCTTTATGGCTACGTTTCCTCAAGCAATACTGTCCAAATCCATCAGAAATGGACTGTATTTGGAGAATACTGTTTTCCTCTGACAGTATATCTGGTTTCTTGTAGGTCCAATTTTATTTTACTCAGGTATCAATGGTATTGTTCCAGTTTTAAATAAACAAATTGTAGGAAACAAACCTTTCCAATAAAAAAAAAATCCTTGTATTTGCTCAGAGGATACAGCTATAATACAGAAAAGAAGGTGCAATGTGGAGAGGAAGTAATGTTTTAAAACATGGCATGCTTGGGAGGACTTTTCTGTAACACAAATCATCACACTATTTGTCAATGCCATTTAAAAATCAAATTATTAAGCTTCTTAGAAAGGAAATTATTTTGATCTAACTCAATTAAATTAGAATGCCCACTAAAAGCATGCATAGCTCAAATTATAGGACCTGTCCTGGAATTTAATACTTTACCAGGAAATAAACAACCTTGTCTTTCCAAATTAAACTGAAGGCCACCGATGGGCTTCTCTTCCCTTCTTTTTATCTTTCTTATTGAACTTCATTTTCCATTTCCCAGAATTCTGTAGAAGATGCTCTGGCAGCTTGCAGTATTTTTAGTTGATTTAAAGATGATATTGCTGACATGCTGAACTACTATGTTCATACTTTTCTGACTTGGCAAATGAATTAGAATCCATGAAGGAAATGTGATTATTCTATTTAAAAATCTTTTAAAGGGACCATGTTAAATGACATATTTCAAAAGCACTCATAAGCAATTGCCCATCTTTTTGAAATTGAACATATTTCAAAAGCACTCATGAACAGTTGCCCCATGCTGCCTATTATTTTCTGCTCATAGAATTTCTCTCAGGGCCTATAAAAATTATACCTCTTGCATATAAGAGTCAAATGTTCATCCTTAAAAATTTTATCCTGCAGACTAAATTCTCTCACCCTTTTTTTAAAACACATTTGTTTAAAATTTGTTTTGAAATTTGTGGACTGGGAGGTTTCTCCGAGACAGCAGATGGCAGGCAGGGCCAGACTGGGTATTTCCCTCACACTCTGCTTGGGGATATTAAGCTGGCACACAGCTTACACATAGTTTTTAATAAGTGCATATTAACATTAATATTGTTCAGGGTTCAAGTCTTTAAAAACTGTTTTCAGGTTTTAAAAACTGTTGCTTCACAAAGCATAGTGCATTTTGCATAAGTTTGCTACTGTATTAATGTGTGAGACAACTGAATAAAGTAAAATATTTGAAATGTTATTCTCATCTGTTTGCCGGCCCATAAATCTATGTGAAAAGCTGTATTACAAATCCAATTCAGCATTATATTACATGTATTTTTGAAATGAGTTTGGTGTCTATTTCTTCCCTGGGGGTCAGAGACATGGTTTTAATCCAGGGCAAGACCCATTCTCTAATATGAAGTTATGCACCCTGGCAGATGTCAATAGTAAGCAAGTCATAGATGCTTCAAATTGTCAAGCACTAAGTCAATGAATATAGTTTATCTAATTATTTTTAGATGCAAAGTTATGCTTGATGGCCAAATAACCAGAAAACAGCCATTTCTCAGCAGAACAGTTGCATAAAAACTACTGGGGTGGCAGAGTTCTGCAGCACATCCCCTCTGTTCCATTTCTGGCACAGCTCATTGGTGAGGAATTGCTAGGATTTTTTCTATCAGTAATAGTTTGTAAGAACATGGTGGATAGCCACACCTAACTGTAATTTCTTCCAAACAAAACAAAATGTATAAGAAAGATGCCAGGGATATTATGAGAGTCTGTCAAGTTAGTTCTACAGAGTTTATTTGACTCTCTTTTCCCTGTTCCCAAAGAGGAGAAAACCCACACAGTCTGTGTTAGAGCTGATTCCATTCACGGTAGTTTGATTTAGGTCCTCCCTCCATGATTGTGGCACATGTTCCTTTCTTGGTTCAGAGAAAATAAGCTTAAAAATCCTCAGAATACACATGGCTATCTATGACTCTTTTAAAAAGTGCTTTGGAGGAGTTATTCAAACATTTTTTAAGGATCAGACCACCTTGCAAAGCACAGTTTTCAGCATTTACCAGTATATAACTGGACCCCTTGGAAGGAATTCAACATGAGTCACCTTAAAACATATATTTCTCCGGTACTTCTTGATTCCTGTGCAGACTGCACTTCTTTCAGATGAACATATGTCTAAAAGTAAGGATGCATGTACTGAATAATGATGCTCTGTGGTTCCTTGGATATTTAAAACAAGTTTGATATTGGAGAATACAAGTAATAAAAGCCAAAAGCCTGGCAGAAGGAGACATCTTCTATGCATTTGTGCCACTTTGGTTAAAGAAGTCTTGTTAATTCATGAGCAGAAGAAAGAGGCAGAAAGGGCTAAAGCTAATCAAGCTTGAGTTAGGTCAATGAGATGGGTAGGGAAGACTGTGACAATTCAGAAAAATAGCCAATGTTTTTGCCTTGGCCTCATGCTTCCCTCCCTCCCTCCCTCCCTCCCTCCCTCTCTTCCTTTCTTACTTTCTTGTATTAAATTTTAAAACTTTTTCCATTACAGTTGATAGACGATGTTATATTAGTTCCAGGTGCACAGTGTTGTGATGAGACTTTACATCTTTGAGACTTGGTTTCCTTGTCTGTAAAAATAAAGATAATAATATCCCCTGAAGCTATTATGGCGAGGATTAAATAAGATGCTATGTATGTGAAACACTTGCTATTAAGGAGCTGGCCAGCACATTCTTTCTCTGTAACTGAGCAAAACAAAAGAAAACTAATAGACAAGAAAAAAGCAAGTCTATATTTTATTTGGGGATTTAGGGTGACAGTTGGCAATTATAAACTCAAGGAGTAAATAGAATACCACCTTCTCTACATTAAGAATATAGCTCATAGCCTGACTGGTGTAGCTCAATGGTTGAGCATTGACCTATAAACCAGGAGGTCATGGTTCGATTCCCAGTCAGGAAATATATATATACTTAAAAAGAATATGGTTCACTGAAATCTTTTTGTTGGAAGTTGTGTTTGAGGGCAAAATCTCCTCCAAAAAAATAGAGATTTGTGAATATGACATCACGGATCCTGGATGCCCTCATCAGTGGCATCACACAGCTTACATTCTAAGGAAAAGGAAGTCAACATCATTTTAGTTTGTAAGGACACTCTGCACTCTTCTCCAACCATAAATATAAAAGTCAAAAAATAATTTTAAAATTGACTGATCAATTTTTTGGAGAAAATACTAAAAGTCACAAAAATTAATTTCTAAGACTTGAACAATACTACACTTGATTTGAACAACCAAATTTGAAGTGCACTGTATTTATTTATTTATAAGGAAAATAAGGATGTTTATTTAAACATTATTGGTTGGTTGACTTTGCAGGCTTGAATTAAAATAAATGAAGAAAAAAATTACAAAGTTATCCAAGCATACCCTCAGAAGTATAACAATGCAACATTTGTTTATTCTGAAGAAAACAGGAAATGGGCCCATGATATTAATAACACCCATAAAATCAGAAGCAGATAGAATGAATGACTTTTCCCTGAAGCCACTGTTACTATTGGGTGGTGTATTTTTTGGACATTTTATAAAATACATGAACAAATAGTAGAAGGATGTGAAAACTGTGTAGGAACAAGGAAGCTGTTGCATGAAATGTTTTGGACTGGGATCATCTGTGCCCATCTGTTCCTACTACTTAGAAGAAAGAGATATTCTCAAGCTCTTTAAAGTTAAATGAGATCAGAAAACAGTTACATTATGTTAGAGTTATTGGTTCCTAGAGGCAATATTCACATTATTTCCCCTATCACCTCCTTGGGTTTGCTACCTCCTCCCATTTCATTCTCATGTTACCAAGACGCCTGAGGGCTAAGGCCACCAGATCATCACTGGAAAAAGTGATGAGATGAAAATTAGGTTTACAGCTACCTACTGGCTTTCTTGCTATGCTAACAATCAGGTAGTAATATAAGGATTCTTTCAACCTATAAAAACCTAAGTTACGACATCTATTATACACAACACTAGTTTTAAGACCTGGCATTCATTGAAAAGGAAAACATGGAATTGTACTTGCTTGAGATTTTACTCAGTTACATCCCTTATATTCACCAAAATCCTTAATGAAAAATAAAACAATATAAAACACATTTTTTGCTTGTATTATTATTTAATTTAAGAACTACTTTGAGTTAGGGTGGGTGGTTTGTTGAGCTCCTTCCTTTCATGTTTCTATAAACAACTCAAGAATAATAGAACTAATTTGTACTCTGTCATTGAATCATGAGTTTTTAACTTACTGTGGGGGAGCACAGGAAACTTAGTTGGAAAGTTTGTAAGGAGGAAATTCTGAAAAGGGGAGTTGGCAGAAGGTGGTTGCCCCTGTTTCTCAGAATTCCAACTTAGGGGAGTTGGCTGAAGGCAGCACTCCTAATTATTCCTTGACCCTTCCAAACAAGTCTGTGTACATGCGGACCCTTGGGTGTTTACCGAAACCTTTATGTTTAATCTTTAGGTGTCCTTGCTTAAAGGATACTGCAGACACGTGTGTCCTCCCAAGATTACTTACCCTACTGATTGTATCTAAAAGATAAACTCTAACTCAAACTGCTGTTACAATAAAAGCCTGAAGAGGCAGGCGAACGAGGCTGTCTGGTTCCTCTAGCCAGGCAGTCCCTTAGCTCTCTCTTTCACAGCAATCCTGTGTCAGAGTAATCAATCATCCGTCACTCAGGGTCTGCTAGATAGCCCCAGCAAGTGGTTCCCTGTATGAAGACCAAGGAACGCAATGAGACGTGGCAGAAACCTTGAAAAGTAAGAGTAAGGAAACGAAGACTGCACAGTAAGTCATTGGAGTCTGCTGGAGATTTTTACAGGGAGGGTCATTCACCAAAAATGTAATTATAATTAAGAGGAGAAAGCCTGAGAGAAAATATTTGTAATACAGAAAAAGAAAAGTTAGGCCAGCCAGTGTGGCTCAGTGGTTGAGCACTGACTTATGAACCAGGAGGTCATGGTTCGATTCCTGGTCAGGGCACATGCCCTGGTTGTGGGCTTGATCCCAAGTGGCAGGCATCCAGGGGGCAGCCAATCAATGATTCATTCTCATCATTTATATATCTCTCTCCCTCTCTGAAATCAATTAAAATATATTAAAAAAAGAAAAGTTAGTATGCATAGTACATGATGGGCTCCTCTAAATTAATAATAAAAATTAGATGTGCTTAATTTTAAAACAACCACCACCACCACACAGTAGAAAAATCACCAGGGAGAAAGAACTACAACCACAAGGAGATACCATTTTTTACACATTACATTAGTAACAGTGTGGTAGTGACTTCTACTCACCCAGGACCACTGCTCCCTCCATCTTGGGATATGAAAGAATTACATTTCCCAACCCATTTGCAATTAGAAGGAGTAGGTGATGAATGGCAGTTGGTGGCAAGAGGAAGTAATAGTATCACTATGGGATCTAGATGTTGAAAAATAATCTCTCTTCTTCTGCAGCAACCTTTGAAAACATTGGTTCCAGATGGCATAGTTACAGTGTTAGAAGAGAAAATTTTGGCGATAGACAAATAAAACTGGTTGTAGTAAACCACTGGGATTAGAGTTATTGATTATTTAATTTTTGTGACACCATAACAATATTGTGACTGATAAGAAAAGTAAAATAGATTGATGACATCCAATAGGGGTGGTTGTGTGGAGAAACAGAGTGTAATTTGGGACATTCTTTTTGGGGAGCAATTTAGCATTTTGTTTAAAAATCTAAAATTTCATTCAGATTAACCAATGGTTTCACTTCTATGATTCTATCTAGCAAAGATGTTTTCACAAGGTGAAAAAATATGCTCCTTGAAGAAAATCTTAAAGCAAACTATTAAAAATGAGCTAAACACCCATAAGTAGGCAAAATGACTTTTCCAAAAATTATATGCAAGTCTAAATAATAAAGATTGTTTACATTTATTACTACAATAAAACACCTTTGATCTATTAGAATGGGGATGCAAGCTATAAAACAATAGCACACTTTTATAGTTTTCTGCATTATACCCAATTATATGTAGAAGAGAATGTAATTTTTAAAAATAAACAAAAATGCTGTGATAAATAGATAGATGTGAGATACAGGAAAAAAAACTTGAAATATACTCACTAAGCTGTTGAACAGTGTTATCATGAATGGGCCAGGGAGGGGAAAGAACTTCAGTGTTTATTTTATGTATTTCTAAGTTATTCGGATTTGTTATGACTATCATATAGGTTTTTGTAATTTGAAATCCCATCCATGATAAGTTATTTCTATTTTTTAAGATGTCTGAGGTGATTCACACTGTAGCTTTTCATATTCATAGTAGGAATGTGACTATAGCCTTTAGTTTCATTGCTAAAAGATACAAAGTATTTGGTAGCTGTGACTAGAATTATTTCCTGGGAATAAACAAAGCTAAATCATTCATTTGTAAAACCAAAACAAATAAAAACAGCTATTAAGTGGACCATATTTGTAGCTCAAAATGTTATGGGCATTTGGGCTTATATCTCGTCCACCTCCAAACTCCAGTGAAATGACTCAAAGGGTGAAAGAAAAGTAAAAAGCAATTTGGTATTAGTGTTAAAAATAGGATTGGTTTCTTTGCATAAGGCAGAAGTAATAAGTGTATCTATTATGAGAAAAATATTTCAAAAAGGGTGTAAGAGGAAAGAGTGTTCGGAGGCACAAGAATAATGCTCCATGGAGCTGGGGGAGAAGAAGAGTGAGATAGTATGCAAAGCACAAATCTTGATCTGACCTGTGTCTCCAAAATACTGGTATACAAATTTCTCAAGACACCTCACTCGCAGCTAGATATAGGGGCATGACAAGTGCCGACTGGAGGCTGCTTGCACTGGCCCCTGGAAAGGAGAGTTCTGATTATTGAAGAAGGGTCCTCATTGCCACTTGTAGGGTTCCAGCCTGAGAGTCCCACAGTGACATGCCTTTGAAAACACCTGACTCCTGGAAAGCAAACCTAGTTTTTAATGAAAATCATGGTAATGGCTTCATGGCCAATACATTTTACTAAATGATTGGTAATGCTGTTGCCAGGCAGATATACTATCAGTTTATTAAGGGAAGTGTAGACAACACATCCATCATCACAGCCTAATGCGGTACTTGCCTCTAGTTTTTAGATTCTGTGCAAAAATGGAAAACACCATGGCCTTGAATTGGCTCATGCAAAAGAATCTGAGTAGGCATAAATCTAATCTGAATGGTTGGACAACTCTTTGTGTAATTTAAAAAGCAATTAGCATCACAGTGAATTTTTCCCAGAAAATAAGAAAACAAAGTCAGCAATGACGAGTTGACCTTGATGTTTTACTCAAGAGCAATCTGTCTGAAGCTATTTGCAGCATGAATATGTGCTCCTCCTTTGTTGGTTTGGCTCATGCATCTGTCTTGGGAATGAGCGATTAAACATGGATTTAATACCCGCCACACTGTGTCAGTGTGTGGGCTGCGAACAAAGCTGCTGACACAACTTCACTCCACCCTAGCAGGGTTTTTCAGTGTGAGGCCAGCTCCCAGGAGGAGAAATACACAAGTTCAAGGAAAATGAGGAGAGAAAAAAGAATATCTTTTATGTTTCAAAATCAAATCTAATTTTGAAATATTATGCACCAACTCAACAACAAACACTTTCTTTCTTAAACTAAAACAGCATGGCCTTGGGAGCATGGGTTTTTTTTAATCCAGGTACATGAAAGGAGTCTTCAATAAGGGATCTCAGAAATAAGCACGGCTTCCTTCACATGAACTCTGCAACAGGGGAGGTGCCTTTCAACTAAGGTGGAGTAAGTTTTAAATTCTTGCAAACATTTCAGAGAAGCATTCTGTATTTCTTTCATGTTTCTCCTATTCCCTCTGCACATGCAGACACTGCATATTTCCCACAGATCTTGACTTCACATTTTTGAAGCTTAAGTTCATGGAATAGACATAATTTTCCATAGCTGTCTAAAGAGTTATGACATTCTGTTTTGTTTGGTTTTTCCGCAGTCTCCATGAAAATGGTTTTTAATTTGTTCCTGTACACAGTATGAAACCTGAATATTATATATCTGACAACAGTTCAGTGCAATCTCTGGGAAAATGTATATATACCATGAATTCATGGGTGATGTGTAAACTAATCACCAGTGATGGGGAAGTTTTCTCCCATTTTGGTGTAGATGACATTTTGGTATAAATTTCAGTGAAAATACTCATCTCCAGCTTCAGCCTTTGAAAAACAGCTGTCTTCTAAGTAATAAAAAATTGGGCATGTAATATTTATATGGTTTTTGAAATACTTTCTGATGCTTCTCTTCTTATTTACAATATGCCTGCTTACATTAAAATCCATAAAGAAAGACTGAGAAAGTTTGAAAAGTGAGGAAAATCAGAGTATCTAAAAAGTGAAGCGCTTTTAAAGTAGGATAATTTCCTGAGTGCAGTGCTAGAGAGAAGTGGGATCAAATGAGGACTGACCATTGGGGCTGGCCCAAAGAGACTGGAAAGACAGAAGGTGACATTGGGACTTGAAAAATAAGTAATTGGATTCTAATCAGAGTAGCTTCAATGGACTTCTGCGCATGGGCCACCAAGTTTCAATCGCACTGTACATGCGCGCCCACATGTGTTATTTTGTGGAAGAGCCACACTCAAGGGGCCAAAGAGCCGCATGTGGCTCGTGAGCCGCAGTTTGCCGACCACTGGACTAGACTTCTGGGCACCTAGGCCTTGCTAGAATGGCTGAAAGGAGATGGAAGGTCTTGTGCACAAAGAAGTGGGCCTTAGACAAGAATAAGCTGAATGCATAATCTACATTAATAAAAGAGAAATATGCAAATTGACCATATCTTTGCAACCCCCACCAGCCAATCAGAAGTGAGTATGCAAATTAACCCAACAAAGATAGCGGTTAATTTGCATATGCAAGCGTGAAAGGCCGGGGGCAGGATGCTTGCATCTTTGCCATGGTGACGACACAGGTGTCCCGCACCGCCCCAGCTGCTTCAGCCTCTGGGCAGTGCGGAAAGGCGGAAAGGCGGCTCCAGGCTGGAGCAAGGGCGGTGCCGGCTGCCAGGGGAAGGAAGGCCCATTCTTTCACAAATCTTCGTGCATTGGGCCTCTAGTCCTATCTAATAAAAGAGTAATATGCAAATTAACCATCACTCCTCATTCCGTCAGTCTGTTACAAAGATGGCTGCGACCACGGAACTGGAGCAAGCAGGAGGCTTGCACTGCCCCTGGCAATGGAGGAAGCCAAGCTTCCTGCCTTCCCTGGCCAGCCCTGAGCTCCGCTCAAGGCTATAAAGTTTCAATTACAGAAGATAAATAAATCCCAGATATCTGCTTCCAGCCGGCGTGGCCTCTGCTCAAGGAGGGGCTGGGAGCCTCGGTTGCCAGGGGCAACCTGACCTGGGCTCTGCTTAAGGCTATAAAGTTTCAATTATAGAAGTTAAATAAATCCCAGATACCTGCTTCCAGCCTGCGGGCATGTGGCCAGCCTGAAAAAGACCATCAGCTCCTCACCCAGGCTGGCCAGGCACCTTAGCGGGGGACCCCTGGAAAGGGGCTGTGGCAAGCCTGCAAACAGCCATCAGCCCCTCATCCAGGCTGGCCAGGCACCCCAGTGGGGACCCCTACCCTGAAGGGGGTGTGGCCAGCCTGAAAATGGCCCTCAGCTCCTCACCCAGGCTGGCCAGGCACCCCAGCAGGACCCCTACCCTGATCCCGGACACACTTCAGGGCAAACCAGCTGGCCCCCACCCATGCACCAGGACTCTATCCTATATAATAAAAAGGTAATATGCAAATTGACCCTAACAACAGAACGACTGGGAATGACTGGTCACTATGACACACACTGACCACCAGGGGGAAGACGCTCAATGCAGGAGCTGCCCCCTGGTGGTCAGTGTGCTCCCACAGGGGGAGCTATGCTCAGCCACAAGCCAGGCTGCCAGCTGCCAGCACAGCGGTGGTGGCGGGAGACTCTCCCGCCTCCTCAGCAGTGCTAAGGATGTCCGACTGCAGCTTAGGCCTGCTCCCCGCTGGCAAGTGGACATCCCCCGAGGGCTGCCGGGCTGCCAGAGGGATGTCTGACTGCCAGCTTAGGCCCAATCCCCCGGAGAGCGGGCCTAAGCCAGCAGGTGGACATCCATCGAGGGGTCCCAGACTGCGAGAGGGCACAGGCCAGGCTGAGGGACCCCCCGAGTGCACAAATTTTTGTGCACTGGGCCTCTCATGTAGTTATAATAATCCAAAATTAAATGAATGAGTATAAATATAGGCCAGCTCATGTATGTAGTGGTAGAAAGATTCGGAAATCTATTCAAAGTGATTCTATTTTTGCAGGAAATAAGAGGCAAAGTCATCCTGTGAAAGAGAGAATGAAGAGTGGATGCTGAAGATTTGAAAAGAGGGGATAATAACCATCTGAAGAATGGAAGGATGAATTGACTAGAGAAATGTAGTCCTGACTAGTGCTGAAGGTTGAGTAGAGATTCGGGTGGTGAGAAAGCAGAAAGGCAAAGTTAATGGGTTAGTGATGTTTGTGGGAAGGATCAAGGAGTTGTTCCCATGGATGAATACAGCAAGTTCACTGGGAAGATAGGAGGTTATAGCTGGGAGACATGAAGAAATCAGTAGTAAGTTTGAGTGGGACTGGATTGATCTTTTACATGGTTATAGAAATCACCCAGAATGATGACATGAATGTTGATTGGTGAAGAGGAATATCAGAATCTAGTTCTGCAATGCATGAGAGATGGAGACAAGGAGATAGTTGACTTTAACGAGAGAGGGGAGAGAGAGAGAGAGAGAGAGAGAGAGAGAGAGAGAGAGAGAGAGAGAGAGAGATATTGCCTATTGGTTTGGGCTTCAAAAGTTATGCTGTTGAGGGAAAGGGAAAGTTAATGTTCCAGAATATACACTAAAGTTCAATGAGGATATCTACTGTGTTGGGGAGGTATGGAAGCACAGAGATTAATATTTTGGGTTTGGAATCAAATTAACTTCTGCTACTTAGCAGATGTGGTGACCTTGGGTGAGCCAACTTAAGTTTTTGGGATCCCACTTTCCTCATCACTTGTTAGGAATGATAGTTGCTATCTCATAGAATTGTTTTAGGGATTGAGTGAGTTTAATAGATATAAATGCCTAACACATGGTGATTAATCAGTGAGTTTGGATGTTACTGACTTTTAGCCTGTGGTGAGAAGAGTATTAGAAGGGTAAACTGTGTCACATCTTGACAGTACTACAGAGTAAATTATGCCCCTAGAGAGTAATCTGATTTGGGGTAGGGCAGTAAGATGTTCAGAGAGTATGTTGAGGATGTGGAATATTTTGCTGATGACCAACTCAGAGCCCATAGAGTCTACTGGTAGGAAGTTTGGTTTCACACTACATGAGGATAAGAATCCTATGGTAATGGGTGAAATGGAAGTATGTGGTAAATAGCTTTATAACATGTTTGGGAACCAATCTATTATTTTCAGAAGTTCTAATTATGATTTAATTACAACCTCCTCAATTTGGCTTTTCAAGCAGTTGGTAGACATGGGGTAGACATAACATAAAATCATGAGCATTTAAAGTATAAACTGGCCTGAGAGAATGGGGAATTCAACAACAGGAGCCTCTTACCTCTGCCAAAATACTGTGCACCGATTTTGATTCACCTGGAAAAAATTAAGAGAAGCCAAATATGATGAATGTAGAACGATAAATAAATGTGGTCCTGATTTACCTAAACAAATCCAACCATCTAAAACATAGAACACTATGACTACTGAATTAGGTAGGGATCTGTTGCACTTTATTTAAATATGCATCCAAATTTGGGTTTTTCAGTTCACTTTTAAGTCTTCAGCTTTTTATCATTAGAACATTGCTTCTCTCTCCCAGAAATTATGAACATTCGTGCTTACTGTAATAGAAGTTATAATACAAAATAAAACACATCAAGTTTTAAGGAATTAGTAAAGCAGTCAGGTTGTATAATTCTTAGAGGAATACACTAAGGAAGTACAGAGACAAGTGGAAATAATCACTGACAAGTGGAAGACGTAGAAGATTAGCAAATGAAGGATTGATACAGGCAGATACCGATTCAGCACAAACTTCCCAATCCCCCTGTTCTCTGAGGTTTTAGAGTTTTACCCTGGAGATCTTGTTAGTACATTTATGAATATTTTATCAGTTTTCTAAATTGCAAATTTTTTATAGGTTGTGCTTTTCAAGATCCATATGTTGCACATTTTGTAGGAAGGAAATGAATTGAAACAAGCGGAACCCCAAACTTACTAGTATGTGTTTTGAAAAATAAAATATCAATAAAGAAAACACATGCTAGCCATTAAAGATATTTGCACAAATTAGAAGCCCCACTGGTTTTATACATTCTAGGTCATCAAAAGTGAAATATCATTTTAGGGATACTTTTCCACTGAGAAAACTTTGTACTAAACAGCTGACTAATAAAGTATACTTTTTACCATAAGCAATTATTAAATATTTATGGATGATATGCCCGGTGTGGCTTAGTTTGTTGGGCATCAT
Organism: Myotis brandtii; assembly: GCF_000412655.1. Lineage (NCBI taxonomy): Eukaryota > Metazoa > Chordata > Mammalia > Chiroptera > Vespertilionidae > Myotis > Myotis brandtii. Next base: position 820,766 of record NW_005354999.1, read on the forward strand.
CCCATGTACTGAAGGATTGCTGGTTCAATTCCCAGTCCAGGTACATGCCCAGGTTGCCGGTTTGATCCCCAGTTTGGGGTGTGCAAGAGGCAGCCAATAGATGTTTTGCTATTGCATAATGTTTCTCTTTCTATCTCTCCCACTCCCTTCTTCTCTCTCCCTAAAAATCAATTAAATAGACTGGCCAGCGTGGTTCAGTGGTTGAGCGTCAACCTATGAACCAGGAGGTCACAGATCGATTCCTGGTCAGGGCACATGCCCGGGTTGCAGGCTGGATCCCCATTGTAGGGTGTGCAGGGGGTAGCTGATCAATGATTCTCTCTCATCATTGATGTTTTTATTTCTCTTCCCCTCTCCTTCTCTGAAATAAAAAAATATATTTAGAAAATAAATAAAAATCAATGAAAAATATATAATATTTATGGATGTGTATTACAGGGACTAGAACTGTTTGTGCAAAAAAAGGTTTATTGATATATCATCAATATACTACTAAAATCACATTTTTAATCTTATTTATAAGTTTTTGTTTGTTTCTTTGTCTTTTTCCTTTTGATGACAATTTTCTCACATTTATTTCTTTACCTCCTTTTTTTTTTACACTTATGCCCTACAATGACATTTTCACAATGTAACAAATAAATATGAAAATGAAAAATGCCAATCATGTTCCAATTTTATAGTAAGTCTTAAATACTGGGCTTGCAGATGACTTAATAAAGGTGTTTTTAAAAATGCCCCCCAAAAAGCTTGACTTTTCCTAATATAAACAATTGCCTCCAAATTGATGGGAAGAGAATACAGAGAAGTAAGGAAAATTTCCATGTGTAATAACAGCTACACTGATGCTAATTAAGGACAGGCACATATGTTAGTAGATTCACAACTAGAAATGAGAGAAAATAGGAAACTTTTCAACAGGAAATAAAATCTGAGCTTTCACACACTTATACAAAATTTGATCTTACGAAACTGCCTAAGACAAACCCTGTCAAGCATCATTTAAACTTTGGATAGACAGTGGGATGAAGTAAAATTAAACAGGCAAACCAAGGAGGGTTTGGAGGGACAAAAGGAATGAACACTGTTTAAAAAAATCTAGAAGAAACTGGTAAGAACACAGTGGCATCGGCAGCATATTTTTGGATCTTCCTGAATGCCCACGTTAAGCTGTGTAGAGTCACTAGAGGGAAAAACCCAAATTTTACAAAAAAGCTAGATATCCCCTAAATACAAATGGGAGGGGAAAACCACTAACAGTTACAAGACTTATATGTGTTCTTATCTGCTCAGGAGAAAGCAAAGGGAAACGATCAGGCATCTGACAGATGATAATAAGTGGAGAATCCTTAATATCTAATGCAGTGATGGCGAACCTTTTGAGCTCGGCGTGTCAGCATTTTGAAAAACCCTAACTTAACTCTGGTGCCATGTCACATATAGAAATTTTTTGATATTTGCAACCATAGTAAAACAAAGACTTATATTTTTGATATTTATTTTATATATTTAAATGCCATTTAACAAAGAAAAATCAACCAAAAAAATGAGTTCGAGTGTCACCTCTGACACGCGTGTCATAGGCTCGCCATCACTGGTCTAAACTATATGACATTAAACTGATGGAAGCTGTTAGCAGAGCCCAGCAAGGACCCACGATTCAGAGTCAGAATGATGGACTTGACAATAAGCTAAGTGAGTGGGAGACACTGCCATTCACAGGATGTTCAGTGGTGAAAGGAACAAGAAATCAAGCCCACAGCATCTACTAAATGCAAAAAGATTTACACATGCGCCTTTTAGATAGCAGGCACACGGAACTTCCAATGGCGTGAGGTTCTCAGCAATCTTCCAAATGTAAACAAAAAAAAATGTGTGTTAGCTTATGTTTTTTGTACAGGTCAGGCTCTTCAAACTATTTTTCATGTATTAATTTGTTGCTATTTCACAGCTAGGTTATCAATTGAGAAATACTCTTTTCATATTTTACAGGTGAAAATCCATGACACAGAGAGTTTAAGTAACATTTCCAATGTCAAATGACCGTTAGTAAACTAAGTTGCTGGGATTAAATTCCAAGCAATTTAGCATCAGCGTCCATCCTCTCACAGTGGAAGTTCATCCTTATGGTCCACAATTCAATAAGTTGCACTTTGCAATATTGAAACCCCCTTTGTCAGTCAGGAAGCTAAGACTGGCTTACATGTACAAAGTCCTTCACCCTACATGATGCTTTTACATTTGATTTCCCAACAACCAGTGGGGAAGGGAGAACAGGAAGAACCACACAGCTTACATGAGTTGTCCAAGGCAAAATAGCTTGTTTCCCTCTAGTGTGTGTCTCTCTCTCTCTCTCTCTCTCTCTCTCTCTCTCTCTC
>NW_005354999.1:823505-894267 GCF_000412655.1 Myotis brandtii
TGGCTGCCGGCCGCCATCTTGGCTGACAGTTAATTTGCATATACTCACTGATTAGCCAATGAAAAGGGTAGAGGTCGTACGCTAATTACCATGTTTCTCTTTTATTAGTGTAGATATTTAAATGCCATTTAACAAAGAAAAATCAACCAAAAAAATGAGTTCGCGTGTCACCTCTGACACGTGTGTCATAGGTTCACCATCACTGATCTAATGGATAGTCACTGCAATACAAGGGGTTCATTGTGCTAGTGGGTAAATGCCGGGCATATTAGCCATAGAGGGACAGGGGCAATCTAGCTTCCAGGAACTGGTGACACTGAGCCCCCAGACATGCCTTTCAGAGCAGGCCTCCACACTGAGAGAGGATGGGGACAACAGGCACAAAAGAAGCAGATGGTCCAGGTAAAGGTAGGAGCAGGATACAGAGCTAGGGAAGCTCAGAACACAATACTTTATATTTTTAAACACTTCATAGATACAACATAAGTGGATATTTGTGAAGCTGGAAAAGCTATGTGAGCCAAACTTCCTTCTCAAGTTCAGAAAAAAGAAACTCACATAAAGTAAACGACAGAGAATATAAAAACATCAAAGACAAAGCTCAATTTAAGTCACTGTAATAGAAAAGTTTTAAAAGGAGGATTACTTTCTTATAGCTTCAAAAAGGCAATCCCCCAAAAGAATTCCTAACAAGCTGAGCTGCTCAACAAAGATAGAAGATATGAAAGAACAACATAAATCTGAATTACAAAGTCAAAACTGAGATAATAAAACTCAAGAAAGAATTAGAAAAAAGCAAATTTATAAATTAAGAATACAGTAGAGAAACACAGAGCCAATCATAAATGTTTTTAGAAATTGAAGATAAAAAGAACCTTTAAAATGTAAGATAAAGAAAAGCAAGTCATACAAAGAATTTATTTTTTTTTTATTTTTTTAAAATATATTTTATTGATTTTTTTACAGAGAGGAAGGGAGAGGGATAGAGAGTTAGAAACGTCACCTCCTACTGGGGATGTGCCCGCAACCCAGGTACATGCCCTTGACCGGAATCGAACCTGGGACCCTTCAGTCCGCAGGCTGACGTTCTATCCACTGAGCCAAACCGGTCAGGGCAATACAAAGAATTTTAAAAAGTGGCAAGTATTAGTATTAGTCAAAGAAGATCTCAGATCTCTAAAGAAGAAAACAAAATAAAGACGTAACAAAACAAAAATCTAAAAATATTCATTAGGAGGACAAAATCTGTCCTGAAAAAAATGGGGGGCGGGAGGATTTAAGCAACATATGGAAAAACTAATACTAAAACTTAAGTTAGTGAAATTAGCAGACTTTAAAGAAAAAGCTAAAAACCCTTTGAGTGTCTAGGTAAAGAGAATATATGATTTATATTAAAAAATAAAATTATACAAGATTTTTCAACAATACTTTATTATATAAAAATGGCATAATATATTTAGGATTCTGAAGCAAAGAAAATGGGAACACAAATTTTATATGCAACACAAACGATCTCTATCTAGAAAAGATAGGAAGGGTCATTGAAATGCAGTAAATTCCAATAGTGAACAACCTAGAATATTTTGCTACTGGGCCTTTTCTAAGGAATCTACTAGCAAATGAGCTTCCCATAATTAAAATGACCAAAGTCATCCAACTGTGATCAGTGTTTGTCATTGCTTTATTGTATAGTTACTTGTAGAATTAAGAATGAAAGAAGGGTAAAAGAGAGACAATAGTTCATAACAGCAATACATCTAATGACGGAGATGTAAAATAAATACTAAAAACTGAGATAGCATTTTTAAAAATTTAGCTGTTTTTATTCATCAAAATAGTGTTAGAATTTGTAAATCTGATATTGTTCTGTAATGTATTGCAGCCTAAAGCAAATGAGTACATATGGAATATTCTAATTGCCACTTCATTTGTCCTTAGTAATAAGGATTCTTGGTGTAAAAATGTTAAATGCAGATATAATACAGAAGATGTTAAGCAGTAGAAGATGTTATAGTGCTAAATTTGAATTAGAAATGAGCATACTAGTATAGTCTCATGAGCTATCTTCTAACTCTGTCCACTGATAAGACCTACAAATAATGAGGCAACTGAGCAGTAATGAGCTTCCTTGTATGCAAATTATGGCCTTTAAATACTATTATCCTTTAAAAGAAACAAAGAATTTTGGAGAATGCTGATTCTGCTCCAATTTGTACAAGATGAACCTGGAACATCTGCAATACCCGAAAATAAGGGAGCCATTAGACTACTGAGGTCATCTCACATAAAGTTAGGGATCCTTTTGAAGATGGCCCCAAATGAGACAATGTAAGTTTCATTATCATAAAAATTGTAGTAACACTGGAATACTTCTCTACTGTAAAATAAATATTGACCTTTGGGACAGCATGGATGGACCTGGAGAACATTATGGTAAGTGAAATAAGCCAGTCAGAGAAAGACAAGTACCATATGATTTCACTCATATGTGGAATCTAATGAACAAACTGAACTAAGGAGCAAAATAAGGAGAGACTCAATAGAGAGCAGGCTGACAGCTCGGTGGGGATGGGGCTAGGAGGGTGGAAGGATTGAGAAAAAAGAAAAAAAAAGAGAACTCATGGACATGAACAACAAACAGTGCGGTGATTGTGGGTGGAGGTAGAAGAGGGCATGGAGGGATAAATGGTGATGGGGAAAATTGTAATGGATTGAAATAAAACATTTAAACCTATTAGTTCTGGTTCTGAAGTTTACCTCTGGGACACTCAAAGACATCTGATACCCACTGTAGATGTACACCTCAATAAAACCAGAGCTAGAGAAAAGAAATCTAGACACAGTTCTCTCTTTGAATCATGTTAGTTTTTTGTATGTCTATCTAGAAATGTTTAAACTGAGTGAAGCAGATATGGCTGAGTTTCCTCAGACTGTGCAGCCTTATGGCCTGTTCACATGATAACCTGGCCCGTGGTTCAGCTCTGATGACTGACCGAGAGAGTTATTGTAGATGAACATATCCAAATGGCTCCCGGCGAGTCCTGGAGCTTTGTGGAAATGTGTGGCTTTGGAATAGAGTCTGGAAGGCAGGGCAAAGTTCTGTGCGGTCTTTCCCACAGCAAGCACGGCTCCCATGGCACGGCTTCCATGGTTATTTGACCCTCAGAGGGGGTTGGGAACCTGCTACCATGAACGGAGGAGCACTTGTACATGGTCAGCACCTGTGGGCTTTTGTACTATTTCAACCTCAGTGGCATCAGCAGTCGGCATCCTAGGGATGCCTGCCATTCCGGGGCTTTTACATGAGCGCTTAGATCACAGCCTCTGCCACCATTTCCTTAAGTTCCCATCCTCTTTCGTCAGTGACAAGCTGTCTTCATTGGCAGGAAGTCTGAGTCCACACAAAGTGAGTATGGAAATCACTAGTTATTGTAATGTCAGCAATAAACAGTCACTCAAACTTTGGTGTTTCTCACAAATGTAAACACTCCATTAGATAACTCTAACGTTAGGCAGTGAATTGAAGCTGGGCCTTTTGCTTGTCTGTAGCCCAGGTGTCCTTGTCTTCCTGCTCAGTGTGATTCAAGTCACTTAGAATCCATCCTCATGAGGAAAATACCAACCCTTGTCTTATAGCTCTTAAACTCAAGATGGCAGCATTGCTCTTCTTCTTCTTCCAAAGAAAGGAACTCAATGATGTCATAGCCTCTTCAGTCTTTCAGACAGAACATTCTCCAGACAGAACATCTTGAAGTCACAGAATCTTTTATGGACGCGGTGCTTGCCATGTACTCTCTGGTTTGGGAAATGTGGATCCTGTTGTTTAAAGTTATATGATTACTACTTTTCTTATGTAAACATCATTTTTTTGGGGTGGTTGAATTAAAGGCAAAATAAAGTAGAATAGAAAAAAGAAGGCGTCTGTTCAGGCCTTGTTAACAATATTAATATTATGGAATGTTATTACCACTAATCAGTTTCAAATATAGCTAAGAACGCCAAGCGCCATTGAAAACTTGCTAACGACCAGATTTAATACAAGTAACAGAATTCAGGAAAACAAGGTGTGAAAATATTTAATATATTGTCTCATTTATACTATGGATCTTTAAGAAACCTTATAGAGTAGAAAGCTATATTTAAGCATTTTGTCTTTGGCAGAAAGCAAAAGCAACACCAGAATATCTTGAAAGGAAATTCGCCAACACCTTTGTATCTGAAGCCACATGGTCCCTCTCGATTGGCAGGTCCAGCCTTCATATCAGCATGACTTGATCAGGGGGCTACATTTATCTACAGTATTTGTCACCTACTTGAGTGTATATACACTCATGTACATTTTACAGGCACCATGATTCAATTACTACCAGGAGAGGCTTAGACCCTTCTGTTCAGTTCATGCTCTTGAGCTTGTATGTAGGCAGTTGTACAAAAAGAAGCAAGTGTGTAACCTACCTTATGGCCTAATATGTTAGTTTTCATCTTTCCCCCACAAGCGCTGTTGTTAATTCTAGCTCTTAGTGTGTGTTACATAATTTAGGTTAAGAAATATTATATTTCATGTGATGTGAAACAATTTCTCTTAACTCAAAAGCTGATTTTTTAAATTGACAGTGAATGAGGTTGATAAAGCACAGGAATAATCAAAGTCATACAATTCAGGCATCTACTGTTAACCACAGTAACAACTACTTACTAATTGAGATTCACTTGTCAAAAATGCACAGAAAGTCACTCAAAGGCAAGAAAATATTATGGCACCTAATTAGAATTATGTTATCCATTAAGCACCACTAATAAAGAGTTGTTTAAGAAAAGAATTCAGGAATTAATTTCTAGTAAAACATAGAGAAACAGTTATACCAACAAGTTTATTTCTAACACCTAAACATCCATGAAAAAAAGTATTGAAAATGTTTTTTGCAAAAGATTTCATACTTTTCTGCACTTCTACTTCTCTCTCTTTCTTTATTTCTTTTTGGAGCCATATGATTCATGGCATGCATATTCCAAAAATGATTTTTCACATATTTGGTAATAAAATAGTCACTCCTTCTAAGTAAAAGCATAATGTTTACATCATTTACTTTTATACTTATAGCTAATTGAATGCAAACACATGGAAAATTAATTTAAGGGTATAGGTCAGAGCTGGTTGGGTGGTGAGGGCCTTTCATTCTTTCTATCTCTACTTAAGCACATTTATCATTTTGCATCAGGAAACACACTCATACTGCATCAGTTATTTACCAAGGGCATTTGACAATCTGAGTGAGTTGTATTTCCGATTCTGTCTATAATATTTTTTTTTTTTGTCATTCATGGTGTAGGGGTTCAGAAGGAGCCACTCCAGGATGTACCTCTCTGGTGCAGCTTACGTTGAGCTAAAATAAAACCCTGTGGGTTCAAGAGAAACTTCTGCCCGTCCCCCACCTTAACAATCTTGAAGAATTTATATCAGGAGCCTGGCCCACATGATTTACCACCAGAAATGACTTTACCTATCTATATGGCAGGCAAACTTTTATTTGCTAAACATCTGCCTTTCTCATCATCCTGCAATGGCCCTTTGAAGCCCCCATGGTGCATTACTTTAGCCCTACATACATGGGTATGTCTTACATACCCATGTTTCCTTTCGTCTTTGAACCTCTTGTGCATGTGGAGGTCTCTGACTCTCTCATGTACGTGGGGTTCCTTCCATACATACATATGTATTAAATTTGGTTATTTTCTTTTGCTAATCTGTCTCATGTCTATTTATTAGCCCATCCAGAAGCACTTTGAGAGAGGAAAGTTTGTTCCTTCTGCAAGATAAAAATTATCATGCCAGACACCTATTAGGCCCCCAATTAAAGTCTGGATGAGATGAATTCCTGTTAGAAATTGGTATCCATGGTTTCACTGGATTAAATGTCCCCAACACCAATAGTAGCAGTATCTCAGCAGTGTATCTTGCTTATCTCTGGGAGTTTCAAAATACCCCAAGCTGGTGAACAGGGTACACTTTACTCCTGGCCACAGGTGTTTGGGCATCTGCACTACCTTGTCTGTCTTCATAATTTTTCCTACATTCCTTCCTAATGACCTAAATGTTTACTTCTCTGCCAAACCGGTAGTGACAACCCTTTCTCTTCTAGAGCTCAGATCTGTCAGAGTTAGCGAGATGCGATGGCAAGAGGTGTGGAGTCCCGGGAGATGCAGTAGGTTCCTGTGGCATCTCCTTCACAGAGTGACTAGATTCTCCAGCAAAACACCCGCCAGCCTCAGTTAAACAGGGGCTACATTTGTAATCATGTTGCTTTATTGACATCAGGTCTCCGCCTGAGTCTAAACCTTATCCAGATGATCATTAACTCAGTTTTCCACTGGAGGCCCTTTTATCTATTACTATAATCTAGTCTGGATCAGGGCTACATTCTCCCTCCTCCCATGCGTCACACCTGCACAAGATCATTATGAATGTTTTTGAAACAGAAGTTTTAGGGGAACATAGGCAGGTTTAGGGAATTTTTAGATTGGGAGTGGTGGGGGGAAGCGCTACAGATGGGGAGAAGGTACTTTTCCATAACACAAGGAAGCCAGGTGCGGTTACATTTCCATAAGACAAGGGAGCAGCAACAGGTATATGTCCATAAGACAAGGGAACTGGAAGTTGCCAAGGAAGGTCTATATTTACAAAATAAAGAAGGAAGAAAGCCCAGAAGGAATAGGAGGACAATGAGGGAGGAGGGCCTCAGGAGTCACTACAGTAGCCAATTCTAAAGGGAATATTGACCAATCAGAGGGGGTATCAGGACACAGGAACTACAGCCTTTATAAACCATGGAAACAGGAAGTCGCTGGGACCCTTTCCCCCTCCCGACATGGGAGTCCATTCTGTGAGACTCTTTCCCCCTCCCCATGTGGGAGTCTGTACTTGTTCTTCAATAAATCTCCACCTTTGCTATACTACCCTCTGTCCGTGGATTCATTTTTCTATTCCAGCGGACAAAGAATCCGGGTTCCAGTCCAAAAATTCCGAATCATTGTCATGGGTGTTAATCTTCTTTGTGGGTTTAAAGTTTTGTTCATATGGTTCCTAGACATATGGCAAATGATGGAAGCTTTCTAGCTCCCATTTCCATGTCTCCAAACATCAGACTTTTAAAGAGGCCATTATGTCACAGAACACATGGGTGTATTCTAGATGCTGACAGTCTCCCAGCGATATGCTCTGGTTTGTCATGTTAGTTTTGATCAACGAGATCACCTGTTTAGTTAGCAATCATTACACTTGCTCTGTGTGTTATAAAAACTGCCCATTCCATCAATAGTTTTCACAATGTAAAATGTTATAAAATTATTTTATGGCTCCTGATGAATTACTACATCATATTCAAACAAATCAGACTGAATACACACATAGTTTTCACAATCGTTCAGCACAAACTGAAAAAAAAACCTTTAGGTAAATAAAATTAAAATCTGACAATAAGAATGCATTTTAACATCATTCAAAGTAAGTTAACAGAAGCACAAACTATTGGGAAAAAAGATTATTAAGAGCGGTGCTATCGACATTGCAACAAGAATGTTAGATTAGTAGACTGTTACAAAAACTATAATTAGTAGCATTGTCTGAAAATACAGCCCAGAAAAGGATTCCAGCATTGTATCCAAAGTACTTGATGAATTAGTTCAGAGGCTAAGATTATGTGAAATCTTTAGAGTTCAACTGGATGAGAGTATAGATTTTACAAATCTCTTTTTTTATGCCTTTTTCAGGCAAAGGAATATGAGGAAAATTTATTACATTTTAAAATGTTTGACACACAAATGTAACTGAATAATGGTGCAGTCTGAACTTTTATCTTTTCCAATCACATCCTTCAACCGTGCTCTGTCAAATTTCTAATTCAAAGTCTCTTAATAGTATTCGAGGCAGACTCCATAGCCTTTCTTTCATTTCCAGTTATCATAAGTTCAATCCAGTTGAAAACTCCAATTTCATCTCTTCCTTTATCCTCAAGCAATAGCTTAACCCGTTGCTAGCGGGGCTTGAGCGGAGCGGCTTCTGTTTTCTTATGCCCCTTCTTCCTCCTTCATTGAATCCCAGCTACTGTGGAGATAGGTGAGTATTAGGGTTGATGGAAAAAAGTCTTTTTATATGATTGCATTTTCCTCCTATTTTTGCTGCTTCACTGGCAAAAAACTGTGTTAACATGAATGTCTTCTGGGCTTCTTCTACCATCCAATTTAGCTCCCTATCAACTTGTACAAATGTCAACTTCTTGAACTTTGATCCCCTCCCCTGGGGAGTCAGTCTCTTGTAATGAGCATGAGCAAAAGGGATCTAGTTTTGAGATGTAACTTTAAGTCTTTGAATTAAGCACATCCTTGCAAAGCCAACGATGAGCATGTCGACTCTCCTTTAGTTGTCCTGCTGTCTCTTGCCAATCTTCTATTTCTTTATCCAAGTAGATTCAGGAAAGATTAACAAATAAGCTTTATAAGTAGACATCCAATACTTCTTGGGAGATGTTCATTTTTCCATTCATGTATTATTCTGAAACAATATGAACTTTTCTCTTGAAGTTCTCTTAACTTAGCTTCACAGCTTTGTGCACAGGCCTCTTCCCCATCATTATCACTTTTAGTAAGAACTCAAGGTTCTCATTCCTCCTCCACCTCCCCACTTTTCTGTATTTCTCAAATACCATCGATTGTAGGCTGCAACACTATGTTATATATCACTCACTAAGTGAGAATCAATGCTGCCGATTAAACAATGCCAAAAGGCATTCTTGTCACAGATTTTTTTGAAAATTGTATCTGATTGAAAGAGTTCTTTGGACATAGGTAGGTTTTATCATGTGTAAAAAAACTGAAAATTATAAGCAAAATTATTTGAAATATATATTCCTAGAACTACATCATAAACAAGGTCTGACTGTTCTGAAATCACTTTGGATTTAAGTCATCAATGTCCTTGTTTTTCCACTTAATATTGTACAGTGGGTCATTGAATAGAATATGTATTGACCAAAGAGCCAGTGTCCTTAGAACTCTGGCCAGCTTTGCAGTTAGTCATGTGCTGCTTAATGATGGGGATACGTCATCACCTAATGAGAACTGTGTCATTAGGTGATTTTGTCATTGTGGGAGCATCATAGAGTGCACTTAGATAAACCTAGATGGTATAGCCTACTACACACATGGGCAATATGGTATAGCTTATTTCTCTGGAGGGGAGGAAAATAATTGTTCTTCTTCCTTCTGAGTTCTTGGTTAAGATCACTCTGTATAAAAGACAGATTAACAGGAGCAAAACAAAAGTTTAATGACAGGTTTACCTCCTGTATATATGGGAGATACCCAGAAAACTGAGTAAGTAGCCAAAATGTCTGAACTCACCACCATAAATACTACCTTTAGCTGAAGACAAAAGATGTTGGGAAGACAAAAACAACAGCAAGGATGTAGATTTAAGCTGTGGCCATCTGCACTGATAAGAGTTTCTAGAGATAGGGCCATCCCCCACTTCTTGGTACGGCAAGGGAGACACCCTTACAAATGAAGATTTTCCTTACAAATTTAAATGTCTTTTACTAAGGATAACTTCTACTTGGTTTTCAGAGCTTCTCCCAAATCTGCTGTTTCTTAAAAGTAACCAGCCTAAAATAATTCTTATGGTAAATAGACAAATATTTTGGAGTGACAAATTCTGTTCCCCTACAGCTCCTAGGCTACAAACCTATGCCGCATGGTGCTGTATTGAAAACTGTAGCAACTATAACACAGGTACAATATTTGTGTTACATGGTACGCTAAGAGGTTAGGACAGCTATGCTATCACTAGATAATAGGAATTTTTCAGCTCCCACTATAATCTTATGAGACCACCATGGAACATGCAGTCCTTCATTGACCAAAATATAGTTATGCAGTGCATGACTCTATACAAATTTAGTGAAGTGTAAACTCTCCCATGGAACTGTTTCTAATTATGTCTATTTAATTTCTGCTTCTATCTCTCCAAACAAACATCAGTTTCTAGGGTTAAGAGTGTAACTGAATAAAATAATCAGTCTTTCTGACTCCATCTTGCTGGAGCCTGCCCAGTTCCCATAACTTGTCAGCAACTTCTGCTTACTCCTGCAGGTAGATATGCTAATCATTAAAGGAATTGAAACTGCAGCCTAGGGACTACTAAATAACTCCTTGCTCAAAACTGCCTTCCGAAGAAGATAAGGAAGGCATGTACAAAAATAAAGATTGTTTATCAAAAGATTTATAGGAACATCTTGACTGGGATCATGGAAACCTGGAGTTTGTTGATCAAAAGCAAAGACGTTTCACCATCCCCCTTGGACCCTTAATGGTGTCCAGATGTCTGTGGTCACTAATCACCTCCTGACCTCAAACCCCTCCCATTTCCCCTTCTCCTCACATAAAATAAGCCTAAATGCTGTACTTTCTCAAGATGGCTCTTTAGGACACTAATCTGCCATTTTCTTGGCTTGGTTTTCCGAATAAAGTCAATTTCCTTGTCCCAATTCCGTGTCACGTGACTTTCTGGGAGCAGTTAGAGCTTTCCCTTGATGACAACAGCACTCCTCCTCCATCGTTGTCACTAGTACTCATTATGCAAGTTTTGATGATGTCTCTTTTGTATATATTATCTCACCTAAGCAGTGGTGGCAACTATACTTGAACTTCTGCCAACCCTAAGTGGCTGTAAGATAGCATTGATTATAAGGCTACATGATTTCAGAAATATTAAAACATGAAAGAATTGTGTGTCTCAGAATCAATAAAATATAATCCATAGGCTTGGGAAGGGCTGTTGTGATCTACTGAGATGATGAGGGCATTGTCTGGTCCTAATTGCTGAAGACCTTTTTTTAGAAAGTGGATTTCTTAATCTTTTTGCCCTTTTGACACCATTGTAATTAGCTAGTTATTAATAACAGGAAAGGAGCAAAGGGAAGGCCAGACATTATAGTCATGTCATCTGGGCAGCTTCATCAGGAGGTTGCAATTTCACACTCCCCAGAGAAACACCGGCCCGTTCCTCACAGATCATTGGGGGAAGGGGAAGATAGATGCATGCTCAGTGAAGCTGGGGTGGCCTAGGGAAGGTGCTTGTCAATCAAACCTGGGAACAGAGATCATTGGCCAGAATAGACAGGGACATTGGAAGCCTGCAAACATTTGAGGATGCATAATTCCCCAAATTAGGACATTTTCTCTCTTGGCTCTTGGCTCTTGTGGCTCTTAACCGTCTTGCATTTGCTCATGTGTGGTCCATGGCCATAAGGACCCTACATGCAATGGACTGATGGCCTGCAGCTAGCCGGGTGCTGGATTGGACTGTGTAGACATAGGATGGAAACTCTGGACACTGGCTCTGATTTTAGCTCTACTGAAGCCCTAGCTACACTTCTTCCTTGATGGGACAAAGGGAAATGGGACTTTAGAAACTCAAGGATTTAATTCCATGCAAATAAAAATCACTCATTTTCCTGTGCAAGTCTCAGAAAAGTCTTTTTCTCAAGGTATTGCAAAAATCCACTCCCATGAGCAACAGGTGGGGACGAGGACCTCTCCCCACTGCTAATACTTTGGTTTGACTCCCATGAGCCCATTCTACTAAAGTAACATAAAGTTTTGACTTTGCAGTCTATTAATGTACAAAAGAAGGAACATTTTTAAGATTGTAGAGGCATTTTTAAGACACTACTAAATAAAATGTCAGTGTGTTAACAACCTCAATGCTGGCAATGGCAAAAAAAAATTTCCAGATAGGAGTAATGGTTCAAAAAATGTACTGAAATTATCAAGTGGTTACACTTCCTTGCAAGGACAAAACATAAGCAGCTAGTAGAAAAAACAAACAAAAAACCCCCAGCCATTTTCAAAACATTGTTTATGTAGTAGCTTGCCTTAGAGAATAACTATAGGGATTTTAGAAAAATTAAACCAACTTAAGACATGACACATTATTTTATTATGGTATAACAGGAGATATTTTTAAAATATTCACTTATAAATGCCCCTAATTTTTTTGTCACCCATTAATCATTTTTTTTCAATTCAAGCATTAGAATCTTTCTGTGATCTTACCTCAAGGGAGGAATGTATGAACTGAAAACAGAAAAAAAAATAATCCATTCCTGGCTCTGGTTCATAAAAATCTAAATTTCACAGGGAACAGTGGGGAGTCTTGAAATACATAAACTGTTTGAAATCAGGGCATTTGAAAATGGTGGGTTATTCCACTCCTACTCTGCTGCCATCTCTTACCTCCCCCTCCCAGAAGAGACTAGAAGAAAATTCTCTGTCTGGAGAATATATGAGCAAAAGAAAGGGAAGCGATATTTTCCACCATTGCACTATCCCATTCTTTAACATAACTCATTACTTTATAGAAAGAAAGGAACAAAGCACATGAACCTACTATTATGATGAAAAATGTTTCATAAAATTCAATATAATGGAGAGACCATGTGCAGGTATGAGATCTGGCTACATAATTTACGCAGCTCAATACAAAAATGAAATTGTCGAATCCCTTTCCAAAGAGCAGGAAAAAATGTGTGATTAAAATACTAGACTAAAGCTTTTTCTTTTCTGTACAAGCTTTCTTTCAGTCTTATTATGGTATTTTATACTTGCTGTTTAATGTGATATGTAAGAGAACATTTAAAATTTAAATGATTATACCATGACTTTTCCTGGTCATCTTTATATTGTGCCATGCCAGGTTTAAATACAAATATGAATATCTGAGTCATATGTGGAATCACCAAAATGGAAAACCTGCACAAAACTTTCTCACTAACTTTTTAAAAATATATTTTATTTAATTTTTACAGAGAGGAAGGGAGAGGGATAGAGAGGTAGAAACATGGATGAGAGAGAAACATTGATCAGCTGCCTCCTGCATACCCCCTACTGGGGATGTGCCCACAGCCAAGGTACATGCCCTTGACCGGAATCGAACCTGGGACCCTTCAGTCTGCAGGCTGAGACTCTATCCACTGAGCCAAATCAGTTAGGGCTCTCACTAACTTTTTATTTCACTTCCTGATACACATACATTCAAACAACACTCGCTACCTTTGGCTTACTGATAAGGAAACAAAAAGAAACTATGGGTTTCTCCATCTTTCCCTTTCCTTCTGCATCATCACTTTTAGTCTAATTCAGGGAAGTAACATGCGTAAGAAAAGGTGTGCCACGCTTCTTTGCTAATTCATATTTCTTAGAATGCCATTGCTTTCTTGCTTTGGAAACAAATTATGATTCAAAGGAAAAAGCATGGTCTCCCAGGGCTGTCAGCACCCTGTCCCCACCTCGATGTCTCAGTTATAGATGTAAAATTCTTACCTTGTACTCAGTTTGAGTCTCAATAAGTTCCCACACAACATGGTCCCCTGGAACCCTGTGCTCATGAGGCATCATGACACTGTCTACAAATGGGGGACAAGGAAAGGTGGACCTCTTTAGTTCAAAAAGAACCCACATTTCACAGAGGCGCATGTTGGGGTGACTCATTGGGAAACCCTCCACACACATGCTCTATTGATTTGCCGGTCTTATAACAAACTCAAAGGAAAAATTATAGGAGTTTCAAGACAGAAGCAGCAGAAACTTAAACCAAACCAGAAACCCTTCTGAATATGGGGCCCTGTGCAACTGCCCAGGTCAAACACCCACACAGCCAGCCTTGACTGATGATCTAATCAGCACCCCTGTTTGCAATCCCAAACAACAGTGGGATGAATCACCAGTTTTGTCAGTGAAGAACCTCTGCAGAATACCAGCCTGGGGCTATTGACTCAGCCCTAGCCTTCAAGTTTTCCTGGCTATAGTCCCAAGTACCAGGACAAATTTTCCATTTGAAAAAGTTCCCATTTTAAAAGGATAAACTAGACAAAATAGCCTTCAATTAGTTCAAATAAAATCAGTAAAGATGACTGCATTGTTACCAATAACATTTCAAGCTTTATTGAAAAATATGTTTGAGTATATGGACTTCCCATCGCTCCAGTCATATATCAGAGTTACATGATGTAGCCACCTCTTCTTCCAAGGCCTTAATCCACATACACAGGTAGGTAGGCATTCTGCTATGATTGATGAAGAGATGACGTTAAATGTAGTACATTTTTGTACTTGTGTTTCCAACACTTTTGAATTGAGGAAGTTAATTGGAAAAGCAGTGAGGTAAAGATGTAGCGAAGGCGTTAAGAGTGTGGGCTCAATGTCCTAGCTGGTGAGAGGAACCAATCCATGTCTCTCTCTCACATCGATGTTTCTCTCTCTGCCTCCCCACCTTCCTTCAACTCTCTAAAAATCAATGGAAAAAATATCCTGGGGGTGAGGATAAAAAACAAAATGAAAGAGAATGGGCCCTGGAGCCAGACTGTCCAGGATTTGAATCTTGGCTGTTTCTTACTGTTTAGATGACCTTGGGTCAGTGAAACTTCAGAAAGCGAAACCATGGATGGGGGGGAAAGGTACCATAAATCAATATATTTTATTTTGAGAAATAGCCCCAGGTAATAGTAGCTAGCAGAGAAAATGACTGAAAGAATCCTCAATGACTTCTATTACCCAGTCTCTGCTGTTCTACAGGGTGGATTTCAACTTGTAGCTTTGTCTCTGCTCCTTCCCACTGACCACCCTTCAGAGTTCTGTCAGAGTGGCACCCATTCCTGCTTTATTCTGCTGATGGCTCTGGCTTATAGCTTCTGTTGCTGACGTAGCATGTCGGTAAATGACAACAAACCATTTGGGTTTGCAGTTTTTCAATTATTTCAATTGTCATGTGTCTATTATTATCAGCCATTATCAAATTAACTGGCCAGCAGATCCATGAAAATTCATTGCAGTTTGCTCCCAGGGCAGCTTTCTCGTCACACGGATTGTGGTCCCTAAGCTGACGGCAAGAGCTCCAGCTTGCCAACTAGTTGCACTTTGCCCAGGGGTGTGGTTGAACAATGTAGCAGGCATGTTTTTGTATAAAAGAGCTGATTTATATTAGGATAGCATTTGAGTCTACTTAAACATCTTCAATGAGATATGTTATTAAAGTGACTGACAGCCTCCGGGGCTATGGAGATGGTTAATAAGGGACGAAGGAAGTTATAAGGGTATTTGTGCACGGGTATGGCCATTGGTTTGTTTTTTTTCTATCAAGTATAAAATGGGATTTAGGAATATATAGATGTGGGGAAAATAAACATAGACATGTTTAGAAGAAGCAAAAGCAAAAGATCCTCCACAGAATACTTGGATGTGATATTTAACTTAGATTTCTCTTCATAGCACTTGGCTGTTGATATGAAACACTTCCTTTTTGGTGCAACTTTCCTTACCTAGAACCGTCAAGACAGGCTATTTTGTATTTTGTCTCTTTCATTGAAATGGATCAGATAGGAAATTGTATTCCTGGTGAGAAACCAACAGCTATCTCCCCCTTCACATACACGCATACACCTGCAATAGGTATGTTTTTACTGTAGCAATTATTCTGAACAATAACTAGCTTCAGTGAATTAAATTCATTTTTCCCTTTTCCTACTGGCACTAAGCTACAGGTAAGCAGCATCAGAAAAACACCTATTTCAGGCAATTGGACTATTTTTTTTTTATCTCCTGAAGGGCACAAACAAGAGCTAAAGATCATAACATTTCCTTTTCTTTCCCTCTCTGTCTGCTAGATGGTCACTTAGCGTTTCACCCTTTGTCGTTACCCTAAAAGCATAATGATGCCCATTTGTAAATCTTTGGTAAAATAAACTACGCAAAGTTTACTGCCAAATTTCCAAGGTTACTATTTCTCCTCAGGTTGCATCATTTGAACCAACACAGCAGGTTCTAATACCCATGAAATAGGAATCTTACAAGCAGAGGAAACCCATTTTTAGGGACGGTTGGAAACTGCTTGCCTGAGTCGCTTCTGCTTAGAATCAAAGATGCCATGTGGAGACACATTTCTGAAGAACAAGATCCTTCTGTTTGTGGCACTTCACACTGCTTGACGATTTGTTTTCATTCCAAAGAGAAATCCAAAATGAAAGACAGTTTGATCTTATAATGCAGCATAGTTCTCTGAAAGGTTATTTTCCGATCTCCTGTAGCCTTTGGAAAGAAGTCTGCAGGACGGGCCCACATGACAATGGGTCAGGGAAAGCTCTGACTTATAAAACTTCTTCCTCTAAGAAGCCAGATGGGGTTTGCATGAGCCAAATCCCACCTGATGGGCATTCTGAGCCATACTAGTATTTAAAGTAGAAGGATGAAGATGGGAGAAATTACCAGGATGTGCTCTTGAGGAAAAGAATTAAATATGGGGTGTCCCAAAAAATGTATATACACTTTAAAAGCTGATATCTCAATTGATGTTTCTTTCTTCTCAGACTTAACCCACTGGGATTATTATAATTATTCAGAGTGTGTATATATTTTTTGGGGGAGACACCCTGTATATCACAGTTTATGATGAGGCAATTTTAAGATGTTTCTGGTGTATCTTGTGATGACTTTACTATAGAAAATGCTTAGAACATATACAAGATTACATATAATGGCTACATTAAAATAAAATTTAATTAGAAAGAAAATTTATCTTTGAAGATATTTCCATGGCATTGATATCGAAGGAAATATAATATTGCAGTTCCTCATGTTTAGAAGTAAATATGTTTCCAGAGTCAGGTGAAACTAACTGAAATATGCATGTTGAGAGAGGGCAAAGGATGATTCTGGAATTTGTTGAACGCTTAGAGAATGCAGATGTTTGATAAAAAGCTTTTTAAAGAAAGCGAAAATTGAGCTAGTATTTTTATCAAGATAAAGAATGATAAGGATATCAGAAGATTGTTTGTTATATACAAAAGAGAAGGTTAGTTTGATTTTATTAGCAAAGCATAGACCATACCAAGCGTGAGACTGTGAGCTATTTAGGGTGACAATTGCCAATTTTTATATAGTATCTTTCCTTTTAACTTTTGTCAATCTGTAGTAATTCATGTGTAGAACAGACTATGAAAAGAAGCTATGTGAGATTTGGAAATGCAAGACTTGCACAGCTCTTGGTATATAGAAGTTTTCTGGTGGTCATATATTTTAAGAAACATCAAATTGTCAACTTTTCTTATAATTAAAATGAGCTATTTTAGTTTCCATTTCTTAAATCCTTTTGAATCGCATTTTGTTTCAAAACTTGCTTTCCTAAATTACATTTATGCCCTATACTTTCTGTTCAACTTGAGGTTTTAAATTTTGAAAAGTGCAGATAATTCTTAAAATTAAAATGTCTGTTATTTTAAGTGAAAACACTTTATAATAAAAATATATTGTATATTTAAAATGATAGTTTAAAAAATAAATGCCTCATTGGAGCAACCCATTATATGTAATATATAATATAAATTTATTGCATGTGAGACACACACACACACACACACACACACACACACACACACACACACACAATAGAGGCCTGGTGCACGAGATTCGTGCACGGGGGGGGGGTGGGTGGGGGGAATCCCTTAGCCCAGCCTGCACCTTTTCACAGTCCGGGATCCCTCAGGGGATGCCCACCAGGGGGATTGGGCTTAAGCCAGCAGTGAGACATCCCTCTTGCAGTCCGGGGCTCTCATAGTCTGGGATCCCTCTGTCCTTACTGCCTGCCTGCAGCAGAGGTGGGAGAGGCTCCTGCCACCGTCGCTGTGCTTACTAGCCATGAGCCCTGTTTCTGGCTGAGCAGCACTCTCCCTGTGGGAGTGCACTGGCCACCAGGGGGCAGCTCCTGCACTGAGTGTCTGCTCCCTGGTGGTCAGTGCATGTCATAGCTACTGTTCAGACAGACACTTAGCATATTAGCCTTTTATATATATAGATTGTTTTAACAAACACTTGCTGAATCTGGTTAATACTAGATTTTTCTTCTGGTCTACATTATATATTTGTATAACAATATGTGTCTTAATATTAAGGGTAATTTTTTGATCCTATTCAGTGTGCACCATGCTCTTCCTAAACTACTTGTAAAAATTACTTTATTGCTCTCTGCAGAAAGTCTTAGATTTTTATCATTTTACTGTTAAGGGGGCTCTGTTTTCCTCCAGTGAAACTTGAAGTCTCAGCTGCCTCTTTGCCTCATGTATCTAGGAAGACTGTGCACGCTCTGTCTCCAACCCTAGGAACCTCTGTTTAATCTCTTTTTTTCTATTGCCCTGGGGCCACAGAGAGAACCAAATTCAAAGATAAATCAAACATGAATTCTGTACAAAAGTAGCTTCCCATTCAGAAGAGAAAATAAGACATATCTTTACTGATAAAACAATTTGGAAAGGGGTATGTGCCTTAGAATTTTACAGATGGAATGCTGTAGAAGTAGGCATATGTGGAATTTGCTTAAATTCATGGCGAGGGGCTTCACAAGAGAGCTAGAATTTAAATAGGGCTTTGAAAGATTTGAACATATGCCCTCATGAGGGAAGATGTGAATAAGTTAGAGAAATAGAAAAGTACAGAAAACTAAGCTGAAGTAAAGGGTTGATTACATTCTATAGTCTGAATATTTGTGTCCTCCCAAAATTCATATTCAGATACTAATGCCCAATGTGATGAGATGATATGTGAGGATATGATATGATCCACTGTGGGAGATATAAGGAGAAGTCTGGGACCAGGAAGAGGACCCTCACCTGACCATACTGGTACCCTGATCTTGGGCTTCCAGTATCCAGAACTGTGAGAAATACTTTTGTTTTTTTATAATCTACCCAGTCAGTGACATTTTGTGATAGCAGCCCAAATGCACATTACATAAAGAAAAAATTTAGTGAGAAATTTCTGAAAGCTGAGGTGAGACTACATAATAGATGGTCTGGATTGATAAGAGTCTGATAATTGCATCAAATGAAGAGAAACAAAAAGTTTTTGAATAGGGAAGAATATTATGAAACTTCAAGATGATTACTATTATAAAAATGTGTAGGTTGGATTAAATATAAGAAAGGACACACTGTATTAATTAAGTTATAGGAAAGTAGGTATTTATTCATTTCTGATTGGAATTAAATGTAAATTGCTAAATTTTGAGTAATTTGTAAATGTCTCAAATTTTTAAAAATTACACATTTAAAATACTAAAAACATTTTTAGGTCAAATACACTTAGACCTGAAAATTTTTCTTCTAAGAATTTTTTTCTTCAGATTCATATGCATATTTGTGAAGCAGAATTGTTTTATAATACCAAAATATAGGGAACAAAGTACCCATTTGTAGGTTGCATTTTAAAATTAATTATTTTACATCAATATAAAATAATAATGATATTACAAAAATGAGATTCTTTGTGTAAAAATGTAATAGGAAACCCAAGATATTGTTAAAGGAAAAAAGTAGAAGAGCAGGACTCTTTACATTTTCCTTTATTGCATATTTTTTCAAACTACATATGTGTGTTCATAGAATATGGGCACAGAATCTAAACTCATACAAAATTGATCATTGCAGCTTCTATTGCAAAGTGGACTTGAGTGGCTTAGGGACATTGATGAAAATAGAGTAGAGAAGTAGTAAATGTTTAAAATAACAAGAGATATTGCAAAATATTACAATATATTTCATCAAATCAATTGTTTTTCAGTTTGTTTTACTTGCTTTTTTGAAACGGAGACTTTTGAAGGAAAAAGAAATACAGGACACACATGTAATACCTTAATCAATAAAAGGAAGAAAAAAAGAAATACATACAGTCTATTACAGTTTTTAGGAATGCTCAAATTTAAAGGGATGCATTGAACCACTTTGGCTTGAAATAATGTATTCAACACTGAACACATATTTAAAATTTTCTATAAAATAACTGATATTTACTAGAATATTTATATTACCTTAAATAATAAACTTGGATGAGATTACCAAAATTGAATTTGGTTACTATTATGCTTATTGTATCTTTTCGCTCATAAACAAAGCAGAGAAACTGGTTCACTATTCAGATATTTTAGTAACAACAGACAAACCAAAAAACTAAATACACAAGCTGTGAATGGGATTGTGCAATTTATATTAATTAAATTCATTGGAAATCTGTAAAACTTTATATTAGCTTTTTTTCCATTTAAACAGAGCTAGTTCTTCATATTTCAATTTTTATCTTTAAGGGTGTTATATAGATGCAAATGCTTCCTTAGAAAGCATTGAATCTAATCATAATGAAATCATATAGCAAACCTTAATGTAAAAACTTAATGTTGCGAACTGTCTTCATTCTCCAAAGCCATTAAAAATGGCACATTTAAAACCACCATTAAGTCTGTTTTACGCATCAATAAAGTGGCACAGATAATGAAATGCATTGCCTGCTGCCATTCACACTGGTTAGTGGGAGAAACTGGTTAGTGGGAGAAATATGGTTTGGTTTTGCTACCAGACAAGGTAGATAGAAATTAAACATCTAACTAATTGGATAGATAAATATTTTAAAAAGCACATGATTTCAAACGTAGACTCAAAGCTCAGTCTCTTTGATTTTATGTAATATAAGCCCAATGCCTTATTCCTGAGCAGAATTGAAGGAAATTATACTTTTCTTCTTACATACTCCATAGCCAGAAGGATAAATATTGGTCAAGTTTTCTTTTATTTACTGCCCTGGAATTCATTCACATTTGGGCTGCAGTAAATGGGATAAAAAATTATAACAATTCTGTTGATATATAATTCATTAAACATAACATTTACTTTTTTAAATGTAGAATTTAGTGGCTTTTAGTAAATTCCTGGAGTTGTGCAAACATCACCACTAACTAATTTTAAAACATTCTCATTCCTCAATATAGAAACTACATACTATTTTAGTCACTTCCAATTTTTCTTGCCACCCCCACCCACAATTCCTGGCAACCATGTATATACTTTTTGAATTTATGTATTTGTCTGTTCTGGATAATTAACATAAATAGAATAATACAACATGACATTTTGGGGGGACCGGCATCATTTACTTCACACACTGTTTTTCAGGTTCATTTATATTGAAGCAGATGTCAGTCTACTTTACTTTTTATTGACAAAAAGTATTCTTTGTAGGGATATACCACATTTTATTTATCATTCATGAATCAACATTTTGATTACTCATACTTTTGGCTATTATGAATAATGATGATATTCCTGTTCTGTTGTGGGGGGCATATGTTTCCATACCTTGGGTGGACCTAAGAGTGGACTTCCTGGGTCATATACTAATGTTATGCTCAACATTTTGAAAACTTAACAAACTATTTCCCAATGTGGTGGCTCCATATTGCAGGCTCACCAGCAATGTAGGAGGGCTTCAATGTCTCCATATTCTTTTCAACTATTGTCATTGTCTGACTTTTTTATTTTAGCAGCCCTAGTAAACGTGAATAGGTATTTCATTGTGGTTTTGATTTGCATTTTAGTGACTAGTGATGCTAAACATATTCATGTGTATTTATTGGATACTAGAGGCCCGGTGCATGAAATTCATGCATGGGGGAGGGGGTCCCCTCAGCCCAGCCTGCACCCTCTCCAATCCAGGACATCCCTCTCACAATCCTGGACAGCTGGCTCCTAATCGCTCACATGCCTGCCTGCCTGGTTGCCCCTAACTGCCCCCCCCACCGCTGGCCTGGTTGCCCCTCACTGCCTCTGCGTGCTGGCTTGATTGCCCCTAACTTCCCCCCCTGCTGGCCTAGTCACCCCTCATGTCCACCCCCCCGCCCCCGGCCTGATCGCCCCATGCAGCCTGCTGTTCAGTCATTTGGTCATAGGCAGCCATCTTGTGAAGGTGTGAGAGTTAATTTGCATATTACCTCTTTATTATATAGGATTTGTATATCTTCTTTAAAGAAATGTCTACTCAAATCTTTTGTCAATTTATTGTAAGGGCATATTTCTGGACTTTGAATTCACATCCATGGACCTATAAATCTGTCTTTATGCCAGCATCACACTGGCTTGATTACTCTAGTACAGTGATCGGCAAACTGCGGCTCGCGAGCCACATGCGGCTCCTTGTGCAGGCGCACACATACAGTGTGATTGAAACTTCGTGGCCCATGTGCAGAAGTCGGTATTTTGTGGAAGAGCCACACTTAAGGGGCCAAAGAGACGCACGTGGCTCGTGAGCCGCAGTTTGCCGACCACTGCTCTAGTATGTTTCAACAGGGACTTGTGAATCCTCTTTTTAGTCTTTCCTGGATAGTTTTGGCTATTCTGGATGTCACAGCTGATAATATTGCCATTTTTTGTAGTGTTTGCAATCCTCTGTTTACTATGTACAGACTACGTATACATCTCATCTGATACTCACAAAAACTTTTAAAGTGGGACCCCCAGTTTAGGAATAAATAAACTCAGGTTCCAAATGAATATAATACATATCCAGCCCCAAAGAGTTTTCTCCTCTTTACCACTATCCATACTCTAGGTTAGTGCCTTGCCTTTGAAGGGCAGCTCCTGGTAAATGGGAAATGCAGGTGTTAATAGGCAGAGAGGCTGGAAAGAAAAGCATATATAACAGAAAAATAGTGAGAAGAAAGAAGAGAGAGGAGACCAGAAGAATAAGTTACATAGAGATTGTGAGTTAAAATAAGACATGTTATTTCATTAGAGAATGCCAGTTGGGGTCATGA
Source organism: Myotis brandtii (assembly GCF_000412655.1). NCBI lineage: Eukaryota > Metazoa > Chordata > Mammalia > Chiroptera > Vespertilionidae > Myotis > Myotis brandtii. The sequence goes on from NW_005354999.1 coordinate 846,181, forward strand.
GAACACTAAACCTGTTCTGTAGATTCTTTATATACACTTGAGAGAATAAAGACCATTAGAATATGTTAATCTATTGAAATAGCTAAATTGCTGAGGAGGAGCAATGGTAGTTACATTCTCAGGTCATTATGTCATCAGTTGAGTGGAGATTATTCCATTGTATTGCTACATAATGGTAGTAGAGATTCAATATTAGTTATTTTAATAAAAGATACATACTTATGATTATAATCACAATTGTTTTTATAGAGCATTTTAAACCTTTCTATTATACTTATTTTTTATTATTAAAATATCTTCAAAAATTGTCTTTAATATAGAACTGAACATGATTTAAACATTAAATAGGTCATTTTACTGTGAAGTTATTACAATTATTGAAATTAAGATGTTTAGAATATTTGCTGACTCTGAAGTATATTTTGCTTATTTCATAGATCAATAGTTATTTTGATGATAAATCTGACCTAAATTGAAATTGATATCTACACTATTTCCTTAACAATGTTTACACCAGTTTAGTAATTTATTCTCTTTCAGATCCAAGGCAGATATAGTCTCTCTTTGATTTGTAAATATGAAAAAGGTAAGAATATTATTACTTGGGAAAGTGACCATCAAACAGAATGAGATCAATTATGACTCTATTCAAAACACTTAATTTTAATAGAAACCAGAAATGTCACATTCAGTATTATTTAATTCTTCCATCTATGAGTGATCTCTTCAAACAACATCTTTTCTCTCTTACCTTTTTGAAAATCTAATTTAATTCTTAAAAGAGATCAGATTATTTAATGAACATTATTATTAAGCCAAAAAATATCAAACACAATGAATTCTGACACTTTGTAGTTAGACTATCTGAATGCTAAAAATGCAGTTCCTAACATAGGAAATAAATGATGGGCCTTATATCAGTGTTTTTGCCAGACCATTGAGCGTTATTGTAAAACAGACAAACTATAAAATTCAGTGACTCACATAATTATACCTCAAGATACAATGAATAAAATTGAACATCTTTAAATGCTCTTGTTCAAATAAATAGTTCAGTATTGTGGAAGATGTAGGTAGTAATTGCACTGAATGCAATGGATTTTAAATTTAGTCTTAGTAAAAAGAATATATTTAAATATGCAAGATGTGAGAACAAATTCTGTACTTCCAAATGATAATAGTTTTAAAATCTTAAGAACAATTTAAAGGAAAAACATTTGATTATATCTCAAGTACAAATATTCTTTATTCTATGCATATTTCTTGGTTACCTAAACTGCATACTTATTTTTTAAGTTAGGAGGTTTGGAAACTGTAAGGTCCTTTCCAGAAGTAATTGCTTTATATTAGGCACTTTTGTAAAAGAATAACTTTTCAAAGTACAACATGACAAAGTACAAACTACTATCTCAAGACATTGGTTGTGCCCAAATAAATTTTTCTTGGAATTTTCTAGAAAAATTTTCTGTAAAATTTTCTGTGTGCAAGCTGTTTAATCCAGTGAATCATCCAAGAGATGTGTTATTTGGTTTAGATGAAAACTGCACATTAGGGATTCAGACCTGTTTTGATATTAACATGCCATATGACCATGGACAAGTCACTTGAAAAAGTTGTACTACTTGCTTGTTAGACCCTTTTCTGCTGTAAAATTCTGAGCCTATAGATTGTACCCCTCTGTGAAATGTACATAATTTTTCAATATATCTGATCAGATTATAATCTACTTAAGGGGATTTAACTACTGAATAATTACAAAGATGATGAAATTCTTTTGTAAAGTTTAGGTATATAATTTGAAATAAATGACTGATGCGTGCTTAGAGTAAAATAAAACTACTTAGTGGGTTGCTTTTTTTTTTTTAATTGAAAGTGATGCCAAACAATCTCCATTTGGTTATGTAGATATTGTTTTTGCAAATGAAAAATAAACTCAGGTCTATGTCTAGAACAATAATTAAGCAATGAGAACACTTCTTAATTTTTCACAACTCATGTTTAGCACTAAAACATTTCAAACTACGTGGACTATAAACATCTAACTTTTGAAATATTTTTTTGAAAAGTACAACCAGTTATGCATAGTCTATGCAAATCTAAAACACTTAAAATTTAAGAATACATAACACATATTAACTCAAAATTGTGACATTAATAGTTACAATCTATTGTATTGAATTTACTTCTTTACTTTTTTTCATATTGAAAATAATAGGATTTTTCCAGGTCAAAGGAAAAAAACAAAACAAAACACATGAGAACTCAGATATGGAAGGGGAAAAAATAAGATAAAATAACTCAGCTATACACCCTATATCTTTTTAAAATAAAAGCAGGTAACAAAATCACCCATTTTCACAGAGCAGGAAACAACTGGAGATAGTAAAATAAGAATCCTAATTGAAGTAAAATGTTTGTCACAAGGACAATGTGAATGGTTTGAATTATTCTAAGTTGTATTTCTACTTGGAATACAACTTTTATTTTTTTTCAGTTTCCCAAAATGATTACATGAATTGAAGACAATTATTTCTATCATTTTACTTGATATAAGCTTTTATAAATTTAAGTATGCTTATAGCCCATTCCAGCATCATCTTTTCTTTTTTTTTTTTTGGCAGTAGTATACTGACACACATCTGTTGAATAAATCCACGCTTTTTTTTCTCAAGGGGTATGTGGGTAGAAACACACCCTTGCTGGGGGAGGGAGGTGGAGAGGGGTGACAGGGATACTTTGCTCTAGTTCTTCTCTTGCCTGCACACTCTGAATATATATCTTAATCCTCACCTGAGGATATGTTTTTATTGATGTGAAAGAAAAACATCAATTGGTTGCCTCCTCTACCTGCCCCATCCCGGGATTAAACACACAACCTAGGTATGTGCCCTAATCAAGAATCTAACACACAACCTTTTGGTGTTTGGGAGGATACTCCAACCAACTGAGCCAACTGGCCAGAGCCACATTTAAAGGAAACTAGGGATAAATATACATAGATTATATTTTGATTGCCATGGATTAGAGGGGTAAATTCATTCAAAGACAGATCATTGTCTTCTGCCCCCAATTAGTTATTATTGTTGATTATCAGAGTTTTCAAATCAATCCTTTCAATCTTCAACAAGACACTGAATTGTGATCACTGAGACTGATGTTTAGGTTTTGAAACCAAAAAAATGAATATATTAGAAAAAAGTATTATAATATGAGAACTTATTACAAGATCATTTAATGTAGTGCCTTTAGTGTTGGTGCCTTTTCCTATTTTACATTATTACAACTCAAAGTGACAAATTAAATATTAAATTAAATATTAATCCTTTATTAATCCATTAATATTAATCCTTTTTATTTTAGCTATATTATTTAAATTATCATTAACTTAATGATAATTAATCACAATTCCCATAATGAAGGGAGGGAGTTTCAAGAGAGAAAATAAGATATGAGAGGCTTTTGAAATTAATAGTCAAGACATGAATAATAGGTTTTACTTTTAGAAAAACCTCCTCTGAGGATTTGTGTTAACATGAATTCTGGCGTTAAAGGAGTCTAAAACAACTAGGAAAGAATCAGTTTGGAGGAGGTTATTTGTTTGTTAAATAAAGCATCATCTTTAATTTTATTCTAGAAGAAATATGCCTGGGAGAATCCTAATCTATATTTTTCATCTGAGCACATTCAAATATTCTTCAAAAGAAACTTTTCTCTGAGAACTTTTCAAGTGTGTTTCAAGCATTACATAATAGCATCACCAACAGGACCATGTATTAGGCATTGTTCTAGGTACCCATTGTAGTCATCCACATAGTAATTCATTTAATCCTAAAGACATTCCTCTAGCAGTGGTTCTCAACCTGTGGGTCGTGAACAATGAAAATACATCCTGCATATCAGATATTTACATTACAATTCATAACAGTAGCAAAATTACAGTTATGAAGCAGCAATGAAAATAATTTTATGGTTGGGGGTCACCACAACATGAGGAACTGTATTAAAGAGTCGTGGCATTAGGAAGGTTGAGAACCACTGAAGGAATATACTATTAGTATCTTCATTTTACAAATAAGGAGGCTGAGGTACATAGAATTAAAAACTTATACAAAGTTCAGGAATTAGGAAGTGCCAAAACTTGACATTTGGTTCATAACCTGCCCTTGTAACCACTGATTTGCTTTTTAAAAAAAATATATATTTTTATTGATTTCAGAGAAGGAAGAGGGAGAGAAAGAGATAGAAACATCAATGATAAGAGAGAATCATTGATCGGCTGCCTCCTGCATGCCCCGGCCCTTACTGGGGATTGAGCCTGCAACCTGGGCATGTGCCCTTGACCGGAATTGAACCTGGGACCCTTCAATCCACAAGCCATCGCTCCATCCACTGAGCTAAATCAGCAAGGACCACTGATTTGCTTATTGCTACATAACTTACCTACATATACAACTTCAAATCCTTTTTCACAAACTATCTTGTGGTACATGTGTTTCACAAAACCTACTATGGATAAGATGTCCCAATTGGAAATCACTGTATAATTTATTTTGACACATAAAAATGAACATTTTTCAAATTACTAGTTGGAGTAAAACTACCTTGACCTTAGCTTCTGTTAAAATACAGTGAGAGTCATGATTTTCATAGCAGTCCCCACCACCCCCATTTTTAAACAACATTCCTTTAAAATGCACATAAGTTCTGATTGTCAATTTATTTTTGGCTCTAATTTATTTTATTAGCAAACACCAAAGCATGCTAGTAAGAATTTCACTTTTTCTAAAGACTTTCAAACTGCTATTCAAATTTATTATAACTATTTTCCTGACAATGCATAAAACAGCTGCTTTTAGAAAGAACCCTTTAAAATGAAATAAAGCTGCTTATGCACAATTCAGAGCCTTATCTTTTTACATGCACCCTGAGGAAACCCAGACAGCTTAGATTTACATGCATGTTTTATTTGGTTATATTTGTGAAGTATTTGATCATATTTCTAAAGATCTACAATTGCTTTTGTCGTGCAGTCAGGTGGTATATTTTCTTCTCTTCTAGTTTATGAGAAATGGCTATGATTTATGCCACTGATATAGAACTGCTTTCAAGTTAACATATAGTGAAGACAGTATATAAAGCTAATAGTTAAAATCATCTGCCGAAGGCTATTGCTGTCACTGGGTGTTTGGAAACTATCAGTTTGAGGAAGCAATAAGAATGTAAGTTTTGCAAAATTCAATTTCGATTCTCTTCTGGGATGATGCTTAACATTTTTGACAATAAACTTTAGTAGATAATAAACTTTAGAGCTAAGGGTTACTGGAATTAGTATGCATTTAGAGGTTCCAACTAAATTATAAACTATATGCCCATGTTTATTCTAAATGGCTATATAAGGGTTACTGCAATTAGTATGCATTTAGAGGTCCAAACTATATTATAAACCAGTGATGGCGAGCCTTTTGAGCTCGGCGTGTCTTGGTTGCATTATTAACAAAATTATATATATATATTCATTCATTCATCTGTTCTGGTCAAATATGTAAAGTATTTAACATGGTTTTAATGTTTACAACAAAGCACCTCATTGCAGGATGCCTTTTCCTCCATTTTCCCATATGTCATTGACTTAAATTAGAAACAGCGAATAGTAGGTTATTTAATGTTTATATTTTCTTAGAATATGATATATAATATTATCCTGTCATTACATTGATGATACTTGCTATTTTTCACACTATTTTATTCTTTTCTTATGATTTTTATATATTCTTCAACCATTTCAAATATTTAATTTTATACTCGAATTGGTTTTAAGCTAATATGATTTTATTTGATCAGTAACTTGCAAAACATTTGGCAAAATTCATTACTGCTTGAAGACTTCACCCTACCCCCTGCTCTGCATTGTTTCTTTGGAAATAATGAACATGTTGATAGAGCTGCAGTTACTCACTTGAGGTTATCTATGAAGATGCACCTTTAATATGAATGCTGAGATTGAAAATAGTGTGAGACAAATTTCACATTTTTGTAACTTTTGGATAGTTAATATTATTTTACTATGCACCAGTGGTCTAAAACAGAACTCCAAAAAAGAAAGCTTTTTTTTTTTTCAAGATTATAATATTTGGGGGGAAATTTGCACAGTAAAGTTTTAGCATATTCTGAAATTTTTTACAAACTAATATATTTAATATATTTTTATTTATTTCAGAGAGGAAGGGAGAGGGAGAGATAGAAACATCAATGATGAGAGATTGGCTGCCTCCTCCTTAGTCTACACTGGGGATAGAGCCCACAACCCAGGCATGTGCCCTGACTTGGAATCCAACCATGACCTCCTGGTTCATAAGTCGATGCTCAGCCACTGAACCACACTGGCCAGGCTAATATTTTTATATGGATAAGAAGAAAACATGTTTTTTTCTTTCCATTACATGCCAAAGAGGCTTTGATCGTGAATGTACTTCTTATATATACATCTGTATAACTCCTGTGAGGAAATACTTTCCTATTTCTGTATCTGCGGAGACACGATATCCTAGTTTGAGAGCAAATCGCAATTAATTGTCTCCTGGACAACTCTTCTAGATCAGCACTAACTGTTACACTGAAAACTGTAACTACAGCTGAATGCTTTTCTACAGATTCTTGCTCTATTAAGTGGAAAGGATTTTTAAGGGAAACACTTTTATATGAAAAGTATCAACCGACTGAAATTTTATGTACCATTTTGAAACAACAGACCTGCATCAAAGCAAATATTTCCTTCATAAATGCTACAGACCTTTTAGATTCCATGAGGGTTGGGGATATAGAGATGAGAAAATGTTTTAGGGACCTTTTTCCCACCCGCTCCCAAATCACCTTGAGGATGTGGTGCTGTTTCAGGAAAATCCTTTTAGGTTAATAGGATAGACCAGTGGTCAGCAAACCGCGGCTCGCGAGCCACATGCGGCTCTTTGGCCCCTTGAGTGTGGCTCTTCCACAAAATACCATGTGCAGGCGCGCACGTACAGTGAGATTGAAAGTTCGTGGCCCATGCGCAGAAGGCGGTTTTCGGCCTGGGCGAGTCTATTTTGAGAAAGGTATGTTGAGATGGTTTGGACATATAGAGAGGATAAACAAAAGGAGATAGACAAAACAAGTATATAAGATGAGTGTGGATGGGAGAGTTGGAAGGGGTCGACCTCAGCGAACTTACCTCAATCAGATTGAGGACGTTTTTAGCAAAGGCCAGCTTAGGAGTACCCTAATTAAGTTAATAACAATGTACCTACCTATATAGTTTAAGTTTAAAAAATTTGGCTCTCAAAAGAAATTTTAATCGTTGTACTATTGATATTTGGCTTTGTTGACTAATGAGTTTGCCGACCACTGGGATAGACCAATATTTAGCCATACATTGAGCTCCTCCTTCTGTGGGTTTAGCTAGAGGTAGTACCTTAGTGTTTTTTAACCAGGTCACTTTAGGTTGTCATGATTAAAATGGCATTAATTAAAGAACCTAAGATTATTATATTAGAGCAAGAGCAGAGCGGAGTTTTTGGACACCTTTGACAACCCAACATGGAATCACCGTCAGCCATGACAGTTATGGCAAGTGCTATGTCAAGACGGAGGTGATGGGGTGTAACAGGAACACCCTTGGGAGGGGCCCGGAAGGCCCAAACCATAAGTCTCCAGCCATGGGCAAACTACGGCCCGCGGGCCGGATCCGGCCCGTTTGAAATGAATAAAACTAAAAAAAAAAAGACCGTACCCTTTTATGTAATGATGTTTACTTTGAATTTATATTAGTTCACACAAACACTCCATCCATGCTTTTGTTCCGGCCCTCCGGTCCAGTTTAAGAACCCATTGTGGCCCTCGAGTCAAAAAGTTTGCCCACCCCTGGTAGACACTTGGATAAGGACTCCATCTGGACACTGATGTGAGTGAGACCTTCACCCCTTTGTGGGCTATAAGAAATAAGAGCTCTGACTACCCAGCACTGGAGCTTGGCCTCCCAAGAGTCACACACGTAGCCCTGCTGGACTTCCACTCTCCCTCCCTGTGCTGTCACTACAGCCACCCAGCTTGACCGCCTGCCTCTCTACATGAGGACACTACTGGTGACCAGAACTTCAGGGCAGATGTTTGCTCTGCTCATTCCTATGGAGTAAGCTCCCCCTCTCATCAAAACATACATTTAACATAGATGAATTTAATATATTCAAATTATATCCCAAAATAAAAATGCTAATACTGTTATTTCATAACTTCTATAAACTGCATACGTGTGTGTAAGGAAAGATGATTGACATTCCTTGAACAGCACATGCAAGCACAGGAACTCCATCCCCAGACAAGGCTCAGGGACAGACTCTTCAGGCTGCCACTGTTAAATTAATTAGCTGCAAATGGGTTCCTTTTTCCTGTCATTTAGCCAAGAAGTTCTAAAAGTTAAAGAGTCCCTTATTGAACTCTTTCGAAACAGGTGTCTGCCCTGAGGGAATGCCATCTTTTATAATTGAACCGTATCGTAGTCTGATTAGAGGAGAAATGTTTCTCCAAAGCATAAATCGCAATGCTGTTATAAGAAGGGAGAATACATTCCAGGCAGACCCAAACAACAAAAAAATCTACTCTTCCATGTCCACTTGACTCTCGATGAAAACACAAATATAATAAAAATTTAACTCCTTTGTGTTTCTCACATTTATTCTTTTTCAATAAAATTCATTTGACCATTTTTTTGCATTTAAAAAAATCTTTATTATTGAAAGTATTACATATGTCCCCTTTTTGACCCCATTGACCCATTCTAGCTTTACCATATGGACATGAGTGCGGTGATTCTGGGTATTGGCCTTTCATCAGAATCACCTTGGAAACTTGAAAAAGTTGATTCTAATGTGAGGTAATACATCACCTCTGTTGCTGGTAATCTCAAAGTTTCTTTTTTTGTTTCCTTAGTTCTTTGACTATGTTAGGGTATCCTGCCCTCACTGTTCCCTCCTGCTCTAGCTCCATCAATGACAAATACTGAGTAAATACAATTTGACCCTCAAATAAATAAATAAATAAATAAATAAATAAGCACATTTAAAAAGGAAATATAAACAACTGGTCAAGGAAGTAGAGCTGCCACAAGATGCTCTTTCCCAGAGAGCATGCTTGGGCAAAAGGCCACACTTAGCATGCATGCCAAGCGTCTGGCACTGCAAGAGGAACTAGAAGTCAAAAAGGAGGTTGACCAAGCTTGAGGAGCTATGTGCTTAACTGCTCTTATAAAAGAACTAAGTGACATCCCACTTATACATATATTCTGTGTTGCTGTATGTTCTTTAACTTAATAGTGTTCTTGAAAAGCTGAATTCTTTCAGTAAGTAAATTTAGTTATGAGAATTATTTGTAAAACATGATATTCTAATTTATCTGAAGAAGGCTTTAAGCGAACCATGTACATTTTAAGTAAGGAGATCTTTCTGTTTAAACTTTAATGTATCTTTAGACTCTCTTGCTTTTCATGTATTGTCCAATCGAGGGCAAGTACTTTTCTACTAATTGTAATAATGCTTGCGATTATTCATTGGCTGGAAGAAAAAAAGAGATTTGACTACCCAACCAAAAAAAAAAAACACACAAAAAAAAACCCACCAAAAAACCACAAGCAGTTTCTGATCTTGATAAGGGCCTCCCAGGAGAAAAATCACATTCAGTGTCTGGGTCCCCCAAGCCAATGCAGCTTTAAAACAAAGTTTTCTTTCTTCTTGCACCAGACTTTCCTCTTAAGTTAAAAACTCCAGGCCTCATATATAAAACTGATTTAGGTGCCAACACTATATTTAAATTACAAGATGGTAACTGGACTCCAACCATTTATTCTGAAAGACTGATGAATGATATGTGCCTGAGTTTCATCCCTCTGGTTAAAAGTTAAGATTATATCCAGTGGGCAAATAAAAGAGGGTCAGCTGCTTGCATTCTGGATTACCATAAGAAAAGCTATATTTCCAGTTACTGTTGCACATAGTTATCCTATATAATAAAAGAGAAACATGTAAATTGACTGTCCCTCCGCTACACTCACCAGCCAATCAGGAGTGAGTATGCAAATTAACCTGACAAAAAATGGCAGGTTAATTTGCATACACAGGCGCCAGGAGGAGAGCAGAGCAGGAGAGCCAGCAGCTTGGGGGGTGTGGCTCCCTCGGTTGCTCCCAGCGACAGAGGGAGCCACGCCCCCCAAGCCGCCGGGCAGAGAGCAGAGAGGGAGAGCTGGTGGCTTGGAGGACTTGGCAGAGTGGGAGGCCGTGGGATAAAGACAGAGCAGGAAGGGAAAACCAACAGCGCAGGGAGCACCAGGAATGCTGGGAATCATAGTTCTGGTGGAAGATGGATCTCCTAGACCAGTGGTTGGCAAACTCATTAGTCAACAGAGCCAAATATCAACAGTACAACGATTGAAATTTCTTTTGAGAGCCAAATTTTTTAAACTTAAACTATATAGGTAGGTACATTGTTATTAACTTAATTAAGGTACTCCTAAGCTGGCCTTTGCTAAAAACGTCCTCAATCTGATTGACGTAAGTTCGCTGAGGTCGACCCCTTCCAACTCTCCCATCCACACTCGTCTTGTATACTTGTTTCGTCTATCTCCTTTCGTTTATCCTCTCTATATGTTCAAACCATCTCAACATACCATTCTCAATCCTCGACAGTACATCTTCTTTCAATCCACAACGTTCCCTGTATGTGCGCGCCCGCACGTGATATTTTGTGGAAGAGCCACACTCAAGGGGCCAAAGAGCCACATGTGACTCACGAGCCACGGTTTGCCAACCACTGTCCTAGACACTAGAGCAAAGTGAGCCTGGAGCAAGTTACTGTTGCGGTGGGGAATGGAGGGAAAGTAAAGATGAGAGACATAAGTAAAATCAGAGTGTCTAGGAAAAATTAAAGGGAAGATATTCTAAAACTTCCAGGAAATCTCCAACAATGAAGCATGGAAAAAAAAAGCCTCTTATTCTGTGAGCAACAAACCAAACTGGGTTTGGGGTCTCAGACAATACACTCATATGATTGCAGAGACAGACAGAAACTCCTGGATTGGAGAGGGCTCCCCTTAGGGTTCCCAGATTGGAGAGGGTGCAGGTCGGGCTGAGGGACCCACCCCCAGTGCACAAATCTTCGTGAACCGGGCCCCTAGTATAGAATATTTCTCTTGTCTGAACAAGAACGCACCTATAGGCTTCGGGGTCTCAGACAATACACTCATATGATTGCAAAGACAGACAGAAACTCCTGGATTGGAGAGGGCTCCCCTTAGGGTTCCCAGATTGGAGAGGGTGCAGGTCGGGCTGAGGGACCCACCCCCAGTGCACAAATCTTCGTGAACCGGGCCCCTAGTATAGAATATTTCTCTTGTCTGAACAAGAACGCACCTATAGGCTGTAAGAGCAGTTATCACCACAGCACCGCCCCACCCCTGAAACATACACATTTTCTTTCCAAGTTCAATGTGCAGCCCTACCCTGTCTGGAGTGATCAGACACCAAAATACTATTCACTTTCTCCCTCTTTTCTCAGGGAATGTCTTCTCTCTTCCCAAGTTGTTTTATGGAGGTTATAGAATGATATGAAAGTTTTCCTGTGTCTCACTCTTAATGTGTGAGTCTTGTTCCTGACATCAAGTCCCCTGCTTAAAGAGGGAAGTGATTATGCTTCCACTTCTAGTAAAGTCATTCTCATTTAGACCCTTACCCTTCCAATGGGATAAATCAAGCCTAGAACCCCAAAGAGAGGAAAAAATAATGTATTAAAGCAACATGTTTTTCCCCAGGTTTCACAAACACATTTGGCATTGAGTTGCAGCCAGGATGCTACATTATCTATTACTGTTGATATTTTCTCCAGAAACACTCTTACCTTTCCATGGAGCAATTATATGACAAAAGGCATAACTTTGATAAAAATGATCTATATTATAAAAACCTAGTGGCCCTAATGCTGTAATGACCAAATACCGGTCACCAAGAGGCTGCATGCATGGCAAGGCGCGTGCGGGTGGGCAGGGACTTGACTCTGGGTCCCGAGGCATGGTGGGGCTTGACTCTGGGTCTCGCAGTGCAGCAAGACTCGGGCGAGTCCCGTGGCGCCAATGGGACTCAGGGGGAATGCCACAGTGTGGCGGGGTTTGGGGTCCCAGGTCTCGCACAATTTCCTGTGGGTCTGGGTCTCGCGCAATTTCACGAGCTGGGTCACTAGTATAAAATAACAATGTTTGCAAAGTAATGAAAGTATGAAACAGCATGGATTCAAGGCACTATAAATCTCCCCTCCCCCCCTTTTTTTAGAGAATAAAGTAATCTGATGGGTAGGTGCTATGATAATGGGTATTCTGGAATGGTCTGAAATGAAGCTTGCATGCCATATGAATTTATATGATAAGTTGTTCTCTGCTTGCCACATTGAAGAGCCCATACTAGAAACAAGAGGAAGGTAGGATTTAGGAGAGGAAATCAAAATATGAAGCCAATTTTCTGTTTGGTGTGCAAGGTGAAATTTTAGGTGTGCACTTTTGTCCAGGTGATGGAGTATGGGTAGGTAGAGAAAGTATTAGATAGAAAGGAGCCAAGTAGGGCTGAGATCCTGAGTTCTGAATTTTTTTGACTCAAGACACTTAAAGCTCAGACAAGTTCTGTTTGTGTGGTAAACTTCAGATTGATAGTTTCCTCTAGTTCCCATGCTATACTTCTATGCTTTTAAAGATTGAAGACCATCTCAAGTGGTGAATGAGAACAAAAGTTATTACTTGCTTTAAAAGTCATTCTACTATGACTAAAGCTTTCTTGGTCAGCTTTATAAATTAACATGAAATGAGTTTGGAGACTCTGTCCCTAAATGTCTCCACCCATTGATTAATGCTTACAAGTTCCTTAGAGGGGTCAAATTATTTCATTCCATAATGACTCACATAAATTAATTTGCAAGCACTGTCAGAAGATAAATCATCAACAATTGCCAATAAATTGGCAAAATATATATATATGCCTAAGCGACCCTTATGGTGGAATGACCAGAATGATAAGTCACTATGATGCACACTGACCACCAGGGGGCAGACACTCAACACACAAGCTGCCCCCAATCGCAGGCCCTGATTGCCTGACCCAGGCCTTCCGGCCAACCTCCCAGTCCCTCCCCCTGGCCGGCAGATCCCGATTGCCCTATCGGGCTGGGCCCTGGGCTGAAATGAGGATCCAGGGGAAGGTGGTGGCAGGCGGTGGCAAGGGAAGGAGGAAGCAGAGAGGTGGGGAACATGATTGGCCCTGATCGTCGGCCAAACCTAGGGACCCCACCATGCACAAATTTTGTGCACTGGGCCTCTGGTACTTCAATAAACCTGGAAAAAATAAATAACAAAGCAAAACAAAAAAAATTATCCAAACTTAATTCTTGCCAGGCTTAAAATGAAGTAAACATGTAAACATAAGATAATATAGATTACAGAAACTAAATATGTAGTTTTAGGGCAGATATGCAACATATAAGTTCAGGGAGAGGGAATGGAGAAAGAATATGTAATTCACTAATTTGCAAGTATTTTTTGTAATGCCTTAGAGCAGTGGTTCTCAACCTTCCTAATGCCACGATCCTTTAATATAGTTCCTCATGTTGTGATGACCCCCAATTTCATTGTTACAAATTGAACATAATTAAAGCATGGTGATTAATCACAAAAACAATATGTAATTATATATGTGTTTTCTGATGGTCTTAGGTGACCCCTGTGAAAGGATCATTCAACCCCCAAAGGGGTCGCGACCCACAGATTGAGAACCGCTGCCTTAGAGAGTTTAGAAACACATAATCTCTTTTTAAAAATAGTTACAGTAAGTATGTCATTTCTAAAATTTCATTTAGCATGATAATCAGATTTACTGATTAAAGTGAATGATTTGTAAGATATATATATGCAAATAATTATAATATATGTAAATATATGTAAGCAAATAATTGCTTAACGGGTAAGTAAATAATTCACCCATTCCTTTTTTTCTAAAAGGGCTTACTGGACAGTTAATATTTGAAAGGCAAATATATATATACATATTTTTCTCATATGTGAAAAAAATATATGAAAAACATATATGAAAGTCAAAAAATATAAATGCTGAAATCAAATTTTTGATGTTTCCTTAGTTTTAAAAATATATAATTACTATATTGTTTGAAGAACTAATTTCTGAGGGATACATTGTACTGTAATGGTTCTGTTATTTAATGATGGATTTTAGATTTTTAATTTATCGTGATTTGTTTTAATTGGTATATTTCTTATTTGTATGTTATTTGTCAATAATGGACAAAGGCTCATTCATAAAACACCAGTTCACATTATACTCAAAACACTAGCCCACACAGCTGCATGTGCAATGTAGAGGCCCAGTGTTACACACTGCACTGCTGTCTTATACAGCATTATATCGTTTCTTAAATCCAATTAAAGTGCATATGTTAAGAATTTTCTCTAGAGGAATGGAAAATGCTGCTTCTGTGAAGAACAATTATAGATGTTGCCTGTGGACATTAGTTCCTAGAGTTATTGCAACATGTGTCATTTTGATCTGTTTCAGTGTCATGCTGTGAACACACTGGTCAGCTTCCAGCAATATTCAGTGGGATTTAAATGAATAACTAGCTGATAAGCTGATATTTAAAAACAGATGGGACTCAGACCTAACACAATAGAAAATTCATCACCAGAAGTCAAGATAAACAGTGAAGGGAATTCCAAGAGCACCGGATTTTAAACTATATTACAAGACACACTTATAATCCCAAATAGAAATGGCATGAAAAAATAACACCAGATTTTTCATAAACCTTAGTATGCAATGATAAAGTGCCTCAAAATGCAGGACAGTGAAATGTTCATCTTTCTGCAAATAGAAACCAGCCAAATACTTTCCCATTCATTAATAAAAAGTGATTAAAATACAATTCCTGGCAATGCAAATACTTCTCACAATTTCCTTAATAATTTTCAAAGGATGTCATCTGTTATGAACAAATCAAAATTATTAGCTTTCTAAATGCAATCGTGTATTCTTTATTTGATAGTAATACAATGGAAACCTTGAGACTAAGAAAATGAAAAACTTTTATAAAAATATATATATATGAATTAGCTATTCTTACATAAACTTTAAAATATGCATGTTTAAGCAAATGTAAGCAAATAATTACATAACAGATAAGTAAATAATTCACTCATTCATTCATTCATTCATTCATTTTTTTTTTTTTTATCCATAAAAGAGTATACTGGGCAGTTACTTTATAACGGCATTGTGATAGAGAAAACACAGTAAATACGCTATGAAATATTTCTGTCAAAGACTAAAGCAATCAGAACAAAACATCTAGAATTAATGTTTTGTCATTCTTTGACTGATACTTTGGAAAATTCTACACCAACACTTGAGAAAAGTAGTACCTTATATAGGAAATAAATAGTAATCAATAGCACTAGGGTAGATGAAGATGGATAAGCTACTTCCCTGCAATAATATGTTCTGGGGCACCCCTTATCTTGTACAGGTTTCATGGGTGCTGCATTGGGAGAACAATTTACACAGACTAGCAACACTTTAGCTGCAATTTTTGCATTAGCTTAATACTTAAAGATAGGTTATGCATCAAATAACACTCCTTCCTTAAGCCTATTATTTTAATATTTATGAGTTAATTTGAATTCCATATCTAACCAATGTTAGGCTGCAAAAACCAAGTTAACCTTATCTTAAGCATAACCAATTATTTGGAAAAGCTTAATCGATTCTTTCTCCCCCACTCCAATATGTTAATAGCTAAATGTTGAATGGGTACAGAATACATAAAAATATCATAAACATCCTGAAACTGATTTTGATTTCTAGGCAACAATTTGACACTACATAAATATTTGTTGAAAAGAGAACCATGTGGAGAGAGAGTTGAAAAGTGGTATAAATGAAAAAACAAGTTCCCTGTAGTAGGAAACTAAATGATTAGATTTGTAATGTAGAAACATTCTGAATAAAGTTCAGGGGTCAAATCTTTGTAGATAATTTTATTTTGAATATATTTGTTGACCCTCTCCTCTACCAAGGTACCAGACTTGGTAGATTGTACAATGACATAGACTTGACCACTGTACTTGGGAAGAGCAGTAAATGTGTTGCTTCCAAGCAGAAGCTATGAAAGCCATCATGTGCTTATACTATCTCCCTTTTCCTCTGTCCCTGATAAAATACACATTTTGCTTGGGTCCAAATGAAGAAAACACAAAACAAAGACAAAGTTGGCCTATGAAGGAGGAAAATATAAGCAGGAAATAAACCTGTGTTACAAGCCATTAAGATTTAGAAGCCTCATAGTAACATAATGTAGAAATACCTAAGAGAGAGGTTGACAAGATTGGAAACTTGGAGATGTGTCAAGATGTAGGGAGCACCTGAGCAAAGGATCGTCGGCTGAGTCCAGCAGCGTCAGCAAAGCTATGTCCTGGAAACATACCTCGCCAAAGGCAGGGATGTTGTCAGTCCTGACCTGCAGCTCAGACGCCAAGGGTAGGTGTAATTATCTGAGTTCAGCTAGGCACCAGGGGCGGATGCGATGATCAGGGTCCAGTCAGGCCTGACGATTACGAGAAGCCACAAGAATGAAGAATGGCAGCTTGATCTTTAAGCATGGTTTCACATAATTTCCTTTGTCTCAAACTCTGGTAAAACTTCCTGGTATCATGCTGTACATAACAAACAAGCTGCACTAGCTATGGGTCACTGTCTCACCATCTGAGAACAGTGTCCCACCTGGTCCCAGATTTCCCTACTGCCTCCATTTCTTTCTTTTTCTCAATCCCCCATTGCCCCTACTCAGGACTCGTCCGCTCTCTAGCTGTGCTGGTCGTGGCTGGAGAACACTATCAAGAGACTATGATGGTAACCAAGGCAAAAGGTTAATGATGTGGACTCAGGGAATGGGCGTGAAAGTAGATAGAAACCAGTTTGAAAGATAGGAAGAGACAAAGCAGGGTTTATAGTTGATGAAATGTGGAAGAGTGGAAGAAGCCTGACAGATTTCTGGATTAAAAAAAAAGATGGGCAATAGAGAATCCATGAGGCTGGAATGAAGCCGGAGGTCTGGGTTAATGGGAGGAAGATGCCTTCAAGGCATGTGTTACTTCTATGTTCCTATCGCTGGAATTTGTTCTAGCTGTTTTCTTGGCCTGAACCATGCCTCCTCAAGATAGTCACAGAGCTTGCTGTCTTGTGTCTTTCAAATCTCTGTTTGATGGTAAATCCTTACAGAGGTCTTTTCTGGCTGTCTAATTAAAAATAGCAGGCTCAAGCTTCCATTAGTTATATTATAATACATTATATTATTCAGAGATGCTTTTTTTGTTGTTATTGATCCTCACCCAGGGATATTTTTCCATTGATTTTTAAGGAGAATGGAAGAGAGAGAAAAAGACAGAGAGAAACATTGATGTGAGAGGAACACATTGACTGGTTGCCTGCTGCATGAGCCCCAACCAGGGCCCTGGCTGTGGAAGAGCCTGCAACCAAGGCACATGCCCTTGACCGGAATCCAACCCTAGACCCTTGAGTCTACAGGCCGATGCTCTATCCACTGAACCAAACCAGCTAGGACCAGAGGTGCTGTCTTAATCTACTAGTGGGATTCCACCTTAAAGTGAAGACAGACACAAAATGATTTAAATATATTAGACTTAATTTTTCCTCCTACTTTTTCACTGTATATTTTTTGTCTTAAAATGTAAGCTTTAGACAAAAGGCATTTGGAAGTTGCATTTTGTCAATTTTCTGCAAAAACAAAAACGAGTGTAGGTAAATATCTATACACATATATGTGATTGGTAGGATAAAAACAGCATAATAATACTGAATATTTTGGTCTGAGAGATCATAGGTAATTACCATTTTCTTCTCCTACTCTGTATTTTCTATAATGAAAAAGAGTAATGTTTTGTTACAGGAAAAACATTTTTTTTAAAAGAAAAAAGCTATTTGGTAGATAAAACAACATGAAAAAAAGTGTTATTTTAGAAAAAGAGAATTTCATGAAAAGTAGGGCTATTATAGTTGTAAATAATGTGAAAAGTCTGAAGTCCAAAGAAACTTTCTGTATATCTACATAGGATAGTCAAATGTGAAAATGCTTAGGAAGATTAATTTAATGAGGACAATTCAGCTGCTGAAACCTATAAAAATGCAATATGCTGAGGCTGGCTTTAATATCTGATATATACAAATTGCTGATGGTACAAAGAATAATTGCATAAACTTTTAGGAACTCTGAAATTTATAGTTAGTACAAAAAATACTCATAAGTACTTTAAATGCCTTGAAATTCTCAGTTATGAAGTGACACTGTTTATATACTCTGCCACACTCACAAGTCAGAGTTAATAATACCTTTCAAAAATATTGTTGAAATCACTCTAATTTTAGTTTCTAGGCTGTAGAAGATATTTTTTTTTGCCAAGATCTATACTTTACCAATTCAAAACTTCATGTGAAGTGTCACAGAATCAAACAATTGTAATATTACAATATTTCATAGTAAGTTGGGACATTCATTTGTTAGGAATGTAACTGTACAAGAAGAAACGCCACGTTCTGGCCCATGTCCTCTTCCAACTTTAAATACAAGACTTTTCCTAGCCTCCCTTAGGTTAGATTGGGACCCTGTGGTGGGGTCCTGGCCATTTAAGAGTTACCCTTGTGAGTTTGGGGGATACCTTTTCTCTCTTTGGGTTTCTAGGGAAGTGCTTTGAGGTGCTGCCATTTCTGCAAAGATGCAGCCTGCATCCCTGAGTTGCAGGAGAGCAGCAAAGGAGAACCCCCTGATCCAGCAGTAAATGTTTGTTTTTTGAGATCTCAAGGCTTATTCAGTGGCATACATCACTCTGTCTAACGAATACAGAAATGTTAACCAGTGGTTGATGTGTTGTTTTCCTAATGTTAAGGTATTTTGGTTTCGGTAATACCACATGTAACTTTATATTTACATTTGGCAATAAAGTTTATTTTTTTCCAACACTCTAAAACCTTACCTGATTCTTTTTTTTTTTTTTGCCCAAAGCACATAGAAATAATGTACTCCATAATTACACCATCATTATACACAAGAAACTAAATTTCAACACTATTACTTAAGAGGTATTATATCTTTCATAAACTTTCCACAAGGAATTGCAATGGGATAGGAAAAAAATAGACCATAGAACAATAAACAATGCTGTTCTACATTCTAAGGCAGAAAGTATAATTAATTTTATCCATGGATCTATTGTACAGGAAACAGACTGAGCTTTTTGGCAATGGGGTGAGGTTGAAACTTTGTCCTGCAGAGCGAGCCTGATGTTGGGGAGGGCCTGGCGTCTGGGTCTGTGGGAGCTGACCTGGCACTGAGGCAGACAGAGCCTGAGGCCAGGGGAGCCTGCCTACAACTGCGTTCATTGACGAAGGCCTGGTGTTTGGGTCCAAGGCAAAGTTGGGAGTTCACTTCACTCTCCCACACAAGGAGGTTCTCTCTCTGCAGTGTGGTGCCTGGTTTTGAGGAAGGGGTGAGTGACCTGGGTGATGAAAAACTTCCCTTCCCACCGTCTTCAAAGCATCCTTTCTTAATTTTGTGCTCCATCCAGGTGCTGGAATCTCTCCCTGGTTTCCTTAGCTCTCGTAAATGTATTTTTTTTTTTTTTACATCGATGGTTGTTTAAATAATGTTTCTGTGAGAGGATAGGTACTGGAGACTCTTATTTGGCCATCTTGCTGATATCACTCTTCTTGACTCAATTTATTTTCTTCCACTTCACGTACACTCCTTTTTGAGTGCAGAAAGGTAGCCTTTTTAATCTGTAGGTATGCTTCAGATGGTAGAATCTTGTTATGTTGCTCTAGGATACATTGTGTCCTTAAGATTCATTATTGTACCTGAAATTTTTTCAGTTATTTTGTAGAATATTATTCCAGGGCATTCTTTCTTCTCTAGGCCAAATCCCATCAACAAGATTTCCCTCAGGAATAAGTTCAAGGGCAGAGTGTTGGGAAGTTGGTTCAAACGGTGGTTCAAATGTTTTATTCACATCTATACCCGACAGCTCAAACCTTCGGCAAATATTTAATGCATGATTCAGTGTCAAAAAGAACTTGTTTCACATTTATAGTATTACATTCAGTTGTTAACCATCATTTTACAGTAGTTCATCTTATTCTGAGGAAATAAAATTTAAATGTTTTCAGATTAAAATTTTATATATTACATGTTATCTGATTATCTAATTAAATATTACCAGATTATGAATTAAATACTAGTTTAAATATTTTACAATGCAATATAAAACATAATAAAATATAATAATTATATATAAGACCTTTTATAACACTGATATTAGAGAGTAGGATTAACTTCCATCCCGCAAGTTTCCGTTATGATTTTTTATAGTTTGTAATATTATAAATTGGTCTATATCATATCTGAGTGATTACAGTTCACAGAAAATGCATGTCATGTCCCTATGTGCTCACTGACTAAAATAATATTTTGATTAAAGCCTGTCCACTGTCAATTACTTGATTTTCAACATTAAAAACGAAAACAAATAAAACATCCCACATAATTTCCTCCATATCCGATTAATACATAATATCTCAAATACACTTTATGTGGCTATGACAAATATGGTATTTTTTCTCTCAATACATTTTCAGAATTTAAATAATAAATATCCATATAATTTATTTAATATAAAATCAAAGGAAATTCTTCAATTTTATATGAATATTAATAGACACCTATGTGAATGTTTATGCTGCTCAATAAATAGAAGCACAAACTATGAAGTTACACAATCTGCTGGAAATAAGGAGCAGCTACTCTACTTGAGCCTTGATTATTTTCCTTTTTATGACTCATTATAAGCAGAGTGTTTTAAGTTGCACAAACTCATTTACATTTGAGCTTTTATTCTTTTCAATATATGTCATTCTCATTTTGATTATCATTCCCATTTCAACTATTATGTAGTTATGAAAGCACTTTAGTTTTATTTGTAGCTAAATGAAGCAATTGCATATTCCTGCATAAGTTCTTATTGTTGAATCAAAACATAAAAGAGGGTTGTAAAAATAATAACCAAAAAGTTATAACAAATAATAACTTCAGGCTGCAGTATAGACTTGCAGCAACAGAAAATAAAACATATTGGATTTATATTGTTTTATTTATTATCATTATTACACACTGAAATTTATATCTTTGTTTAATTTAGTCGAGAACAGCTACCGGGAGCAATTATCTTAAAACCTGAGAAAGCAACTGACCCCTCTAACACAATAAGCACTAATGGAGAGATTTATTCTACCTAAGCCATTAGACCCAATCTTTTCTTTTTAACATTTTCAATTTTTTATTCTATACTTATTGAAGGAGCTCCTTTAGAGTTACCTGAACACTTTTACATATATCCCGTCACGGTGTGTAATTGCCTATCCTTTTGAAATCATATGGTGACAAAACACAACTGCTCTGTGAGTGTTTTCTTTCCTTTAATCCCATTTAGAGCATTTAATCCTGTTTAGAGCATTTAGAGCATAGGCTGTTGCTTTGGAATATGGATTGGAGACCATTCTTACAACGATGAGCATTTGTTCTACAAATATCAGATTTATTTCCTGTTGCTCTGCTTGATGTTCTCTGCATACACAACAACTTTTTGTTTTGATGCTGAGACACAGTGAACGTTTTTGAAGATTTTTTTAAACAGCAATGAAATGTGCATAGTACCAAAGATGACTTTGCCTCAAATGGAGAGATGATGAGATGAACAACTACAACCAACATTTCCCTGTGCTTGGGCAAAGATAATTATGTCAAGAGTGCTATCTGGTTGGAAGAGACCATTAGATGCATCCCGATTTCTGAGATGTTAAAATGAACAGAGGTTCTTCTAATCACATAAACCTAGGTGAAGATGTGGAGGTAAAGAAAAACCTAGATGAACGTTAGCAGGTAAAGAAAAGACCCAACTACCTTGAAGCAGGATATTGTAGCATTTTTCTCTTTGCAAACATTTCCAAATGCTGTGTAGTGCTATTTGGAATTTTCAGCAGAATATCTGTGCATTGGGAACCACCTGGATGGGAAGAGATCTATGAGGTCCTTGCAGGTCCTAACTTGGGATAGCCCAGAAAACTGTCTCTTTACTCTTAGACTCAATCTTTGAAAATGTCCCCTCTCCAACAGGCCTCATTATGCGCTTAATTATGTGTCTGTAACCCCACAACCAGATAAAAAAGGAGAAATGGGAAAAATAAAAGAAACATGAAATAACTAGCTGTTAATGTTATCTTTTAAAAAGAATGTAATCTTGGTATAGGTTCTGCCCAACTCTTATATACTTTATTCTTCATATGTTCCCTACAAAGGCAACAAATCAAGACCATAATGTGGAGCATGAAGATACATATGAAGAGGCTGAGTTCTTCCAGTATCTTGAAGGCCAAAAAAGTCCATTATTCTGGCACCATATGATAGTTGAGGGACCACTGCAAATTAGAAGCCATGGGCATAGGCTATTTACTGTTGATGAATTGTGGGAGTGGCTTTAAATCTTATTCATTCAGGAAGACCACAGGAAATTTCATTGGAGGACTAATTTGCTCCCCTGTCTTATAGTGATAGAAGACTCTAGTTTTGCATTGAGAAATCTTGAAATAGAGGCTTCCTACCCAAGCCTCATAAGATAGGTACTAATTTATTAAACTTTTGATTATGTTTACAAGATCAGAAAAAGTAATTCATTCCTATGAAACTACTCTGTCACTGACAAAGAGATACCAAATACCAGACTTTTACAGATATTTTAAGATGGTTGAAGAAAAATGTCTATATAAAGAGTAAAGATATTCAGTAAGGAGGATGAGAAAAACCAACTTGAAAATAAGCAAAGAAGGATGCTGTTAAAACTCAAAAGAAAATAACTTTAACAAAAATAGCAACAAATTTTCAAAGAGACTTAATTGTAGCCCAAAGGCTATCAGAGACAGAAATAACAATATATAAGCAAACATTGTGAATGGAAAAATGTCATAGACTAAAGTGAAAGCCATATAAAATAAAGAGTAAAAAATAGTGCATTCAAGGACAGATTCTGGAGAACTATCTATACTAATAGAAGGGTAATATGCTAATTAGGGCAGACGTCTTCTGGATGTCCATCCGGACGTCCATCCAAACAAAGCCACAGCAGCTGCGAGGCCTGGGGCTCAGGCAGCCTTGAGCCCTGGTGGCTGCGAGACCATCAGTAGGACATCCCCTGAGGGATCCCAGACTGTGAGAGGGGGCAGGCTGGGCTGAGGGACCCCCCCCACAGTGCACAAATTTTCATGCACTGGGCCTCTTCTCCTATATAATAAAAGGACAGCAATCATAACAGCACAGCAACCATAACAGCATCATGACCAGAACGACCAGCTGCTATGAGATGCATTGACCACCTCTCAGTCCCTCCCCACAGCCAGCAGGCTCCAATCGCCAGATGGTAAATGGGGAACCATGGGGAACCTGGAAGGGTATTGGCGGGGGTTGGACTTGGGTCTGACCTCTTAGTCCCTCCCCCGGGCAGAATGGCTGACCTCTTAGTCTCTCCCCCCAGCCAAAAGGCTCTGATTTCTGGGTGGTGAATGGGGAACCACTGGAAACTGGGATGGGTGTTGGTGGTGGGACAGGGCTGGAGACTGGTGAATGGGCGGGAGGTGGCCCTGATTGCAGGCTAGACCTAGGGACCCTACCCGTGAACGATTTTGTGCGCTAGGTCTCTAGTTATTTAAATAAAAAGAAAGCACTCTTAACATTCTCAACAGCATGGATGGACATGGAGAGTATTATGCTAAGCAAAATAAGCCAGTCAGAGAAAGATAAATATCACATGATCACACTCATTTGTAGAAAATAATAAACAACATAAACTGATGAACAAAAGTAGATCCAGAGATAGAGAAGCATCGAACAGACTGTCAAACTTCAGAGGGAAGGCAGGGGAGGGGATGGGGAATAAGAGATCAACCAAAGGACTTATATGCATACATATAAACATAATCAATGTACACAGACACTAGGGAGGTGAGGGCATGTGCTGGGGGTGGGGGTGGCCAGGGAGAAGTCAATGGTGGAAAAAAGAGACATATGTAATACTATATGTAATACTTTAAACAATAAAGAATTAAAAAATAAATATAAGAATTCCTAGAAGTAGTTAGAGACACTAATGGAGATATAATAATGAAAGAATAATTTAAAAATTTTGCTGAAATATATAGATCTTAATTTAAAAGGTCTCTCTAAATTCTAAGACAATAGAAAAAAGACACAAATCTACATATATAAGTAATTATAAATGACTAGAGGCCCAGTGCACGGATTTGTGCACCACTGGGGTACCTTGGCCTGGCCTGTGCCAGACCCCACTGGTGCACGGATCCGTGCCCTGGGCCTCTAGTATGTATATAAGATCTTTGGTTAATCTCTTCTCACCCTCCCCCCTCCCCCTTCCCCCTTCCCTCTGAGATTCATCAGTCTGTTCCATGTTTCCATGCCTGTGCATTGAGCATCTGCCCCCTGGTCAGTGTGCATCATAGCTACCAGTAAAATGGTTGAATGGTTGAACAGTCACTTAGGCTTTTATATATATAGATAAGGAGACAAACTTACAACTTTTCATATGCAAAGAACAGATTTCTGACAGAATAAAAAGAATTATGATAACAATTTTTTATTTGCAGTATTGAAATTTAAACAAAAAAGTTGTGTCATGTAAACATTATTGCACCAAAGGACTATAATTAAAGGGTCATGGAAAACAATATGCAATATCAGTAGTAACAAGTACAATATTAATAAGTCTTAGAATTGTCTATATCTCTCCACTTTAAGGAATCTGTAAATAGTAAATAATAAAATTCAGGGAAAGAATATTTTTTGATGCATTACTTATAAAAACAAATGTTTGAAGTATGTTTTCTTAAACATCTTCATCCTTCTGGATCTTTAGTTACATGCTTTTCTCTATAGTAGAATGTTCCTAACCCATCGAACTGCATGATGAACTCTGCTTAAACTTAAATTTTCAGTTACACATGTTATTTTTCAGAATAGTTCGTTAAATGTTATTTGTTATATGTTCCCCACCAAAATGCACAACTTGGTTCACAATCTCATTATATTTTGCATTACTTCTCATGGCACATATTATTGAAAATATTTCATATATAGTGCTCTCCTCCCACTGGAAAAATGTGGGGAAAAGGGACTTTATTCTATTCACTTATTATATTCCTATTGCTTATCACAGTGACAAGGTTATTTTAAATGCATAATAAATACTTGTAAATTCATAAATTAAAACTTGTTTAATTGCATACTCTTTGGACAAAAAATGTTCCTGTTACAGGGCTTTATAGATTTTAGACTCAACTGGTTGAGTTATTTTAAAGTTCTTACTTTGCTCTGTGATTTGAATTCATACACATAAAGTACACATAGTAAATTAAAACCAATTCTTTGAGTCATAAAATTTGGAAATATCATTTCATAGGATATTAATTTTTCCCATTTGATAAAATTTTATCCTTTCCATTCATTATTCAGAGTTTTGCCTCTATGCAATACCCAAGACTGTAGGGATAGTCAACTTTTGCATCATTTGGACAATCTACTATTACTATTATTATTATTTTAAATATATTTTTATTGATTTCAGAGAGGAAGTGAGAGGGAGAGAGAGATAGAAACATCAATGACGAGGGAGAATCATTAATTGGTTGCCTCCTGCACACCCCACACTAGGGATCAAGCCCATAATTCGGGTATGTGCCCTGATTAGGAATGGAACCATGACCTCCTGATTCATAGGTCGATGCTCAACCACTGAGCCATGTTGGACAGGCTGACAATCTATTGTTTTTTTTTACCATAACGAAATGTCTATTTCAATCTAAATATACAATTTCATTCTATTAAGTTATTTTTGAGCTCTCCAAATTAATTCCTCTCTTTCAAAATTTTACTAAGATGGCCTTGGCCAGTGTGTTCAGTAGTTAGAGTGTCAGCTCATGCTCTGAAGGTTCATTTCCTGGTCAAGGGCATGTACCTGGGTTTGATCCCTGGCCCATGTTGGGGTGAGTGCAGGAGGCAACCTCTCTCTCTCTCTCTCAGATCAATGGGAAAATATCCTTGGATGAGAATTAACAAAAAATAAAATAAAATTGTACTAAAATTATACTGTTTTTAGATTACTATGTATTTTTTTCTCTCTCTCTTCTATTAATTCCTTATAGTAGGACATGGAAAGAGTGAAAGCTGTAAATGTAGCTACTTTCCAGAGCAACAAATCCTTTGGCCAAGATCTGAAGGTAATATATCTATTATATAAAAATATTTATGAGAAGATGTTTTAAGGTTTGATACCATCTTCTGCTTTGGGAACATGGGACCCAGGGGCCCAACACTGCTGTCTATTAAACAGTTGGTTATTAAGAGAGACAAGGATGCCTGTATTCCCAGCACATACCCGCTATTCTGAACAGAAACAAGCCAGGGACAATACTGTCTATCCTTTTATCTTCCAGAACTATGTCATTTCCTATATTCATTTTTTATATGTGATCATATGGACACTCGAGTGTTTTAAAAAGTACCCTACCTTTGCGGTTCAAACTACTTCTGTCGAAATTAAAATGAGTCTCAATTTCCTTAGTTTCTCAAAGTCACTAGCATGATTGCTCGGTTGCAATAAAACTGGATTGCAGATATTGAGAAAAGGGCAGCAAAAATAAATAAAATCAAAAGGTTATAATAAGGCCAGAAATAATGTTCTGAACAGAAAGTATATGATTTTGACATTCATATAAAATAAAATCAACCATGAAATTCACAATAAGCCCCAGGCTATGCACAAATTAGAATAGAGAAAAGCCAATTTTAAATAAATCCTTGAGGAGACTATGCAGAATACCTCTCTGAATGAAAGATGCATTATAAAATACTTGTATTTGTTGGAATTATTTAAAATGATTGAAACAGCAAGCACACTTTGGCATATATTTAGTCACTTCAGGGTACTGATATGTTATTAGTATTCATTGCTAATACCAGTGGGCACATTTGTAAAAAACAAAAAATCTATTTTTCCTGTGGTGTGAATGCAGCACTGTTTTCACATGCATGCATTCCTCTATAGGTTTAATGAATGCAATTGTAGGCAGGTGCATGCCAGTATTGTTAGACTGTGACTGATTGTTCCTTTTTCAAAATTATATATCAAATGTTTTGAAGGTATTTTAAGCTTACCTTTTGAGTATGCTAAGAAGTAAATGCTTTGTGATTCACTGCCTTTGAAAGAATAATGCAAAGTAAACCCCATTCCCCACCAGTGTATAATTTTATTCCTCAAGTGTTAGATTCATCATTAGGGAGTATATGACATTTTATATGTAGCTATGAGGGCCAATGTATATTTGTGACCACAGACAAATAATATATTTTTAAGCACCAGAGAATAAATTTTTCGTGTTTGTTGAACACCTGTATATGCCATTATTATCACAACAATCAGTGAATAAAACATTTAAAACTCCTCATGGAGCTTGTATTCTAATAAAGACTGAGCAAAAAATAAACCAAATAAGGAATTAATGTTATATATTGATATTAGAATATTAGATAATGTTAAGTGGTATGGAGAAAAATAAAGCAAGGAAATGGGTGTTGCCTAGGGTGAGCTGTACACATTTAGGTGGTATGGAATAAATATGAATATATATATACATACATACTTATGAATGACATGATGTCTGACATATTCTTGAGAATAATCTGCAGTCTAATGTAGGGAAATAGAAGATAATATTGATAAAATAAGGTGGACTATGAGATAATTTTTATACCTCATTAATATGTATGTAGAGGTTCAAATACTGCTCTCTCTGCTTTTGTATGTTTTAAAATGTTTGTAAGTTAAATGAAAGTGTTCATAAAGAAATTCTTGGAAGAGATAACATTAGAATAAATAACTGAAAGAGTTGAAAGATCCAGATGTAGAAATAGCAATTACAAACTGTTGAAATGCCTGCAAGACGTAGGAAATAGTAAGAAGATCAGTGTTGCTAGATTGGAATGAGAGAAGGTGAGGATATTAGGAGATGACATCATCCAGAAAAACAGGGAGCCAGATTGTGTAGGTAGTTGTAAGAATTCCACCATGAATAAGATGTAAAGCCACTGGAGAGTTTCAGCAGAGAATATTGTCATCAGACATATTTTTAAAGCATCACTCTGGCTATGTTGCTTAGACTACACTGGAGGTAAGTGTGGAAATAAAGAAAACAGACGGTTATTTCAAAATGCAGAAGATGATGACTTCAAACCAAAAAGAGTCTTTCTATAACAAATTTATAAGAATTAGCAACATAAGCAGTGGTAATTGGGTTATTTTTAAGCTTCAGATACATCAATTATCTCATTACTCACTGAATGAATTATTCTACATACCATTCCATACAGAAAACACACACACACACACACACACACACACACACACACACACACACACACAAGCAATTGTAACTTTCCTGAAATTATTTACCTACCTATGGCTCCTCTTCATAGAAGGTTTCTAGGTAAATGTTATCCAATGACACAGGAAATACCCAATAAATTTAAAACACATCAGCATACCATAAATAATCAATCCTCAGGAAATTTAAATCACAACAAAATTTTTGTGAGATATGTTGGTATGTTGGATAAAATTGGAGACTATCTGTAACAGTTTAGGTGTAATAAGGGCTAGGAATTTACCTCAGTTATATGCATAATAATTATTTTTTCAGTAGCATGAATATATAAGCCATACATAGGGTAACTCAAACACTGGTTGAAAGTATTTAGGCTCTGGAGGTAAAGTAGTATATAAGAGAGATAATACTGTTGCTCTTGTGGTATTATATTCTAGCATGGAAGAAATGGCAAATAAAAAGTAAATAAGTTAATTATATATACAAATAACTGCAACAAAAATATACAACAGGGTAACTGGACAAGGATTGATGGAGCAGGGACTTCAGATACATTGCACAGAGACCAAGTGATGTGAAGAAGGCAGCTTTGAAAAGATTGAGGAGGTAATATTCCAGTTTCTATAAGGTTGTGATAGCCTATATGACAAACAAGCTTGTCATTTGAGAAGCAGAAAGACCCAGGGTACCAAAGATAGTCAGTAACTAGTGTGTGTGACGGGGGCAGCATCTCTACTTCTTTCTTCAAATTTACTTTAACTAGAGGTTTTGCTAATGGCTGTAGAGAGCAGGTGTTTTACTATTATTATGATGGAGACTACCAGATAGGAGTGAAATATTACTGAATATTATTGAGCCAAGACTGAACTGAACTGTAGTAAACAGTTTTCAGCTAGATAATGAAAAAGGAGAATCCTACTTGAATGGACAAATTTTATTGCCTACTTATACTTTAGTTTTATAAGCTTCTAATATTATTGAGGACAGTTTCAACTACAAAGCAAACTTATGCAGCCAAATATTTATCTACTCATTCATATGAGCTTCGCTTGTCTACATTCACTTTCTGTTTCTCAATTGCACACCCTTCATACCTTCCAGAGGCATGAAGGGTGTGCAATTGAGAAACACCAATATCCTGAAGAGAAGGGGAGTTCCTATAGAGAGCTCTGACTTTCTTGTTGAACCAATTATTTCCTATATTCCTTGGTAGATTATGTCCAATAAACCAAGCTCTTTTTAAAAAAGTTATTTTACTTTTTTATTGATTTTAGAGAGAGGAATGGAGAGAGAGAGAGAGAGAGAGAGAGAGAGAGAGGTGAGAAACATTCATAGGCTTCCTCCCACACATACCCCAAACAGGGATTGAACCCTCAACCTAGGTATGAGCCCTGACAGGGAATTGAACCTGCCACCCCTTGGTGTTTGGGACAATGCTCCAACCACTGAAAACACTGGCCAGGGCCAAGCTCTTTTGATTTTAATTCAAATTTTATCAACTTAGTAAAATATTTAACATCTTTCCCAACTGAATAATGAAAGCTGATACCAATATTGCAAACAGGGATTTGGAGAATGGCTTCCCTTTACTTCATTCTACTTAATAAACACACATAAGACCATAAAAAGCACACAAGAAAGTGAATGATAGAAATGATAATAACTGGCCATATAACTAATACCATAACTATTTTTCATAATCCAGTTCCTTGCTTTAATCTTTTAAATTTATTTTTGTTTCATCATTTTCTATACAGCATGTCTTTTTAAATACTAAAGGAAGTAAAATCAAATATAAAAATTCATTGAGGAGACACATAGTAACTTTTACTCTATGTTAGCATCAGTATTATTATATGCGTTTGGAGATCATTATTAAAATTAATGAGGATGAACAAAATCTAGGAAATGTTCTCCAGAGAAGAGTTGGCTTAGATTTGCATGGTCACAAAAATATTATGGGGTTGGAGCAAGCTTGCAACAATCAGAAATGATTAATGTATGTTATATAGTCATGATTGCATTGAGTTATTCTCAGTCAGGCAAGGAAAAAACTTTAGGTAGTTGAAATTCATCCAGAAGGCAGTTACTTGGACATGTGAGGGAACTAATTAAAAAGTTCCAGGATGAGCATGAAGCCTAGAGGCCAAAATGAACATGTGTGAATCATGCTGAGTCTGAGATGGCATGCATCACTACCAGCTTATTTTCCAGTAAGAAAAGATTCTGCTGATTACAAGGGCAATGACAGCTCATAAAGGAGCACTGGTCACAAGGCTACAGAGGCCTTCCTTCAATGGAAGTCTCCCCGCGGGACACACAGCGGTGAGATTTTGGAGTAAACATACCATAGATCATCATCATGACAGCTAAACTCTCTGGAACTGTCTAGTGACAGATTGCTTGCTAATGAATAGCTTGTTAATAGGTAGGACAACTGAGACTTGAATGTTGATACTGAGTCAAAGGTCAAATCTGTCAATCTGTTTATCCTGAAACATTTGTCCTTCATAGAGTTACTATGGATGCTCTTTAAAGAAAGGGTGAAAGAAATGTATATTGCATATTTGAAACAGCTATTAAATCCTAAGGCCAGGAAGTACCACACAAGCTCTAAAATACCCAAACATAGGTATTATCAGCCAATGGATACATTAGATACATAAGAAAAAATGTCCTTTAAAATAATTTATCTTTTTCGCCTATCAACATTGTAATTACCATGGATAATTTTACTAAATGGTCTGAGACTTGACAGCATTCCCAGCCAGGAGGTGAGTAATGGAAGTAGGGTTTTTGATGAGCTTTAATTGGTTGTTGAGCCTGAGGAGTTAGTTGAACTGAAGTTAAACAAGCATTTCGATATCTGAAGTCTAAAATGAGCATCAGCATACACAAGGTCATTGGGTGAATTTACTAAAAAACTTTGGGGAAATGTTTTTGGATGTAAATGCACAATACTGTGTAGAGACTGCCTGTGTTCCTCACAACATTGAATGTGTTCGGCTACAAAAACACATTACCAGGTGCTACCCTCTGTCAGAAAATCAGGCTTTGTTCAGCCACGGGTTTGGCTAGACTGAAGATTATGTGTAGAAGAAATTTGGGTAAGTAAGTATAGATAAAAATGAAACCACATTTACACAGGTTTGGAAAGGAGCCACATACTGACAAGATAAAGACATCAGTATAAAGGCAACTGTAGAGATGACAGCAGAGACTGTGTGGAGCTCCCTTGAACCCAACTGCCTCCTCCAGGTACATTTATATATACTCTTTTGCAGCAATATTTGTATGTAACTGCTCCCAAACGCCCTAAAATTACACAACTTTAACATAGACAATAAAAACATTGAAATTATTAAAGATTTGCTTAAATTTGCTCAGTCATCAATTTAAATGGAGTAATCAACCAATAAATCAAGAGAAGGTTGAGACTCAAAAGGACCGCAATGGAGGAATTTTGAAAGATCACCAAGAGCAAAGATCTGCCATTAGAGACCAAGGACCAGATCATCCATACCTTTGTATTTCTAATGACTATGTATGGATTCAAAAGTTGGACAGTAATGAAGGCTGAGAAGAAAAATAAATGATTAGTTTGAAATGTGGTATTGAAGAGGTGCTCTGTGAAAGATGAACAAGTGTGTACTAGAGGAAATTATGCCTGAAATATCTTTGGAGGCAAGAATGACAATATTGAAGCTGTTCTACTTTGAGCACATCATGAGATGGCAGTGCTGTTTGGAAAAGACAACAATGCTGGGGGAAAAAAGGTAGCAGGAAAAGAAGAACACCAAATATGAGATGGATTGACTCCATAAAATAAGCCATAGGCATGAGTCAACAGAGCTGAGCAGGGCTGTTGAGCACGGACATTTGGACGTCATCTTAGAGTTGCCAGGAGTCAGAGCCAACTCAATGGCATGTAACAAACACTCTACATAAATGTGTAATACACATCTTTAAAGAGTTATAACCATATCTCCAAGTTATTGCCTTTTAGTGCCCAATCACCTTCTATTTATGATTGTTAATCTATACAACAGTTTCTATAAGGTTGTGATAGTTAATTTTATGTATCTACTTGAATGGGCAAAGGGATGCCCATATAGCTGGTAAAAATTATTTCTATGTGTCTGAGAGGGTGTTTCTGGAAGATATTAGCATTTGAATTGGTAGACTAAGTAAAGAAGATCACCTTCACCAAAGCAGATGGGCATCATTCAATTCTTGAGAGCCCGAAGAGAAGGAAAAGCAGAGGAAGGGCAGAATTGATCTCTGCTTGAGCAGGGATATCTATCTTCTGCCCTTGGCCATTGGAGCCTTAAGCCAGTGGTTCTCAACCTTCTGGCCCTTTAAATACAGTTCCTGATGTTGTGACCCAACCATAAAATTATTTTCATTGCTACTTCATAACTGTAATGTTGCTACTGTTATGAATCGTAATGTAAATATCTGATATGCAGGATGGTCTTAGGTGACCCCTGTGAAAGGGTCATTCAACCGCCAAAGGGGTCGCGACCCATAGGTTGAGAACTGCTGCTTTAGACTCAGACTGGAACTTACATTCTCATATCCCAGTTCTTAGGCCTTTGGACTGGGACTAGAGCTTATCTATTGCCTTCCCTGGTTCTTAGTTCT
The DNA here is from genome assembly GCF_000412655.1 of Myotis brandtii. NCBI lineage: Eukaryota > Metazoa > Chordata > Mammalia > Chiroptera > Vespertilionidae > Myotis > Myotis brandtii. The sequence goes on from NW_005354999.1 coordinate 879,459, forward strand.
TCAGGTTTGTACTGGAACTACATCAATGTCTTCCTTGGGGGTCCAGCCTGTAGATGGCAAATCATGGGACTGCTCATACCCCATAATCATGTGAACCAATCCCTCATAATAAATCTCTTGCAATATATCTCTCTATGTATTCCATTGTTTCCATTTTCTGGAGAAAACTGACTAATATAGACGTAGACAGTATTATTCTCATTTTACATACAAGAAAGCTGATATTAAGGAGTTTAAGTAAGTGGAATATTTTAGAGCTAGAAAAGGCAGTACTAAAACTCAGCTCAAGTGTCCCATTGACTGCATCTTACCTCTCAGAGAACTTGAACTTAGAGAACTTCATATTTAAAGAGTTCTTTGGCCCAGGCATTGTGGCTCAGTGGTTGAACATGAACCTATGAACAAAGAGGTTCCCAGTTCAATTCCAGTTTTGGGTGAAATCAAAATGTGGGGTGTTTATGTCTGTGAAATTGAAGTTGCAGACAAAAAATGGTTAGTGGAACCAAAGTTTATTGAGAGAAGCCAGTCCTGGAAAAGGTGCAGCTGGGGTTCTAGGAGCAGGCTAGTGTCCAAAGCTTCCTTTCCATGTTACAGTCTGAAATAGTTTAACATCCAAGCTAATTAAAATCTATTAGTCCACGTGTGGAGGCCCACATGGCCATAAGCCATGTGGAGGCAGGGATGTGATCCCCAACCACAGGAACGAATGTCAGGAACCCATTGCATGCTGGGAAGAAGAGAGAGGGTGAAAAGTAGCGCACACCTTTTGATTTAGGGGATGGAGACAGCCTCGCTAGCTCCTGATTGGTCTTTTCAAAGAATTTTGCCTTAGCAACATCCTTATGATTGGTTATTTGCATGCTGTCTGTCTTAGCAATATCCATACATTTTACAGTTCATGCCTCTTGGAAGCACCCTTCCTTCCCCGCCCAACTGGGGTGTCTTAGTTGGGTTCCGGGGTTAATTCCTCTCCCTCATGACCCCTATCCCTATCTACCTAGCTTCTTTCTGTCTCCTCATTGGCACATGCCCAGGTTGCAGGCTTGATCCCAAGGAGGGAGCATGCAGGAGTCAAAGGTGTTTCTATTTCTCTATCCCTCTCCATTCCTCTCTCTAAAAATCAATAAAAACATATTTAAAAAGTAATCTGTAATTTTTCTAAGAAATTAAAAGTGATAGCATTTTTACAGAGTATAATTTTGTATTTTTCTTTTAAAATGATCTACAACAAAAACAGAAATAAAAACTGTCAGTAAAATTATTTGAAAATTCTATTATTCTTTGAAAGCAAATCTCTATTAACCTTTTTAGAATGAATTAGAAACAAAGAATAACTCAGGACGTGGAAGCTCATTAACACTTGGGTTAGGAAGTCCAGAGTAGTTGCCTAAAGACCAGAGTTTGTAACACTTCAGCTTTTATTCCTTTTCTACAGCATCCTGCCAAGAATGCAATAGTTCAAGGGTAATCAGGAGGATATACTCATCATTGGAGGAGCCCCTTTTGAATAAAAAGTTTCACCTTCAAAGTGGTGACACAATCAATAATCAATAGAGACAGGGAGTTGAGCATAATCACAAAAGAAGCCACTTAGCCTGAGTGATTACCTCTTTTATCTTTGAGATATTGATAGAATGGAAGGAGGGAAACTAGATCTGCATCAGCAATTCCACTTAGGGAAGTGTTAACAACTGGGGAAAAGGTCTCTAGACATAAATTATAGCTAAAACCCCAAATATTTCAAAATAAGACCCAATTGTCTTCATTAGCGTATTTTTCTTTCCACAGTTAGTATGTAATGCTCTGAATGTCAAAGTCTGAACATTTATTGGGTTGGACAAAATGTCTGAAACAGTCTTTGAGTGTGTGCAACAAGAATTTGTCCAGTGGTGACTTTTGGAATAAGACTTACAAGAGCATAAAACGACAGACATAAAGGAGGCACAGGTAAGTTTTACTAATGTTCCTTTTTCTAAAGAGGGCAGGAATTAGAATCAACTTTCTTCATCAGTCATTCCAATTAGTCAGTTGGTAAATTTATAACAGCGCATGATTAGTACCCATTATATAGGTACTCCCGTAGTTCTCACCATAAAGGCAGCAATAAATTATTCAATAAACCTCCACTGAAAGACCATTTCACAATGCCTCCTAATTTTTGTTGTCTTTAAAAACTCACCTTTAAGACAAGAGTAGATTTGAGCAAATTGAAACCTGTATTATTGTATTTGAATAAGAAAACTAAGCATCATGTTAAATCTACTACCAGAAATTTATAAATTTGTTGAAATACTAATAAAAATGACAAGAGAATTTTCCCCCTAAAATAAGTACTTTTCTTGTACTTACATGTATATTTTGTTTGTTTATTATAGAATGGTATGTTGTTCTGTATGCCTGCATGTTTGTTCTGTAAATGTAATATTCTTAAATACTCCACCTTATTTTTAAGCTAGGTACTATATTTTATGACCCATCATTGTTGTGCTTTATAAACATTTAGTCTGTTGCTTATCACTGTTGTATAATATTTCACAGTGTGCATTTACCACATTTTACCTATCTGAACTGTTATTCATGGACAACCTCATTGCCTAAAATTCCTGCCTGCCAGATATAATGCTGCAACAATATCCTGGTACCTCTGTTCTTACGTAGCTAAGCATTCTATGTGATATATAACTAGGCATATGATTAATGACTTATAAGTGTGCCGGGATATTCTCCAAAATCACTCCATTAGTTTATAGTCCTGATACTTGGAGATTTCTGGAATCCATACTCCTATTTCCAGTTTGTCTAGGTCCTGAATTACAGAAGCACTGACCTCCAAGTTCGTTTTCAATATCCTATCATGTATCTTCTAATTAATTCTTATATCAATGCCAGAGTGATCATTCCAGAAGACTTCTTTTGCTTTCTTTCATTCTGTGGGTCTTCTTTGCCTTCAGAATAGATTCAAATCTTTATGTAGAACTCATTTCAGATTTTCTCTCTTTCCCACTGCCCATGCCTCAGCACCCAGAGCATCTTCCAAACACAAACAGACAGACATAAAGGACTATTAACTAAGTCATCATAAACCTCTTATAGTCATTGTTCAGTAATTATTTCTTTAGTGATATTATATACAAGGCAATATACTACTCAGAGAGTCTACAATGGAGAGCGAGCTAGAGATGGTCTCTTCTCTCACAGAATTTACATTTTAATTTGGGAGACTGGCAATAAACAAAAAAAATATATCTTTGGATTCCTTTCTTCATATTTTATATATGCAGTACCTGTAAGTTCCATTCTTCTTTCTTTCATATTCCCATTGCAAACTGTGTTAGTTTTCTTCCTATCAAAATTGTTTTTATTTGTTTTCCCACTGCAAAGTGCTTAAGAAAGAGACTATAAAATGTTTATTATTTTCATTGCATATTCATAGTCTAGCAGATATGTCATAGAAAAGTGAAAATAAATATTTGCTGAAATACTTAGTATATAAATTTATCTATCAAGAAATAATTGCATACTTTATTCATTATTTATTATATGCTTAGCACTCTGCTAGATTTTATAGTGAATGTATCAAAAAATAAGAGTGTTGTCTTTAAGAAGGTTATAATCTACTTGTGGAAATAGCTAATGCTCATAGTACAATATTCTAAATGCAAAAATAATTGTAGAGAAGGAAGAGATAACCATGTACTATAGTGTGGAAATTAGTCAGAGAAAAGCTGGAAATTAGTGAGCTTTAAAGTCTGAGTAGCAGAGTCAGGTAGGAGATATAAGGATTGGATTCCAAGGGTGAGGATATTTAGAAACTACCTAAGCAGGGCATTTGAGAAACACATTGACTCAATGTAATAAACTTTTACTGAGGGTCCAGTATGTGCCAGTATGGGTTAGCCTCTGGGAATACAGTGGTAAACCCAAAGGCTAGTAGTGAGAGCACTCTGACTTAAGTGGATGATTCAAGTTGGACAGTAGGAAGATACGAAGATCTTATTAAGAATAATGGTCTTGGGGACTATTCTCGAAGGTCAAGCAACAAAGCACAGCACTGTCTTTGAAGGCAGTAGGTTTGAAGCTGAAGCAATTATGATAAAGGCCATGTAAGAAAAAGTGAGCTTGATCACAGTATGTATGAATACTATTAGTTATAAGTGGTTAAAATGAGAGAGGTATCACTTCACACCTGCTATGGCTATTATCAAGAAGACAAGAGATGACAAGTGTTGGTGAGGTTGTGCAGAAAAGGAAATCCTTGCATATTTTGCTTCCTAAGTTGTTTAATAAGAAATAAAAAAGTGCTGTTAGGGAAGGGGCTGGTTTAAGGTAGAATAAAGACATTGTTTAAAAAAAATCAATGGATTTGCCATAATAAGAAGTAATTTTGTGGTCCAAGGCAGTCACACACAAAAATATGTGTCCAAGATGAACTAGATCTAGAACTGAAGTTAAGAACAGAGTGTATCATTAAGACCCAAAGAATTACAAATGTCAGATTTCTCTCCAGCTTCCCATGTGAAGTTGAAATTCAGTAAGTGGAACCTTCATTACCTTAATGTATTAATAAAACTTCACTGTGTCAACTAATTGTTAACCAGATTCTCCCATGGTTTAAGATATTAAGAGATAAGCCAAGTACATCAATCACATTTAGTACCCTGAAGGACCTCTTGAGTAAATGTTTGTGGTTGTGTTAATTACATTGAAATTGCATTGGGTTTAAATGTTAATTTTAATGGACAAAGAGGTTAATCCCCAAAGAACCTTTTAATTCTCTTTCAGCTCTTTGATTTTAAGAAAAGTTGAACAGATCAAAACTAAATTCACTTTCCAAATTTTTTCCATGGAGTTGGTTAATTATTGGGGGAATTTGACTCAACAAATAATTTATAGCTACCACTGATACAAACAAAACAAAAGATAAAATAATTCTATCTACATGTCAGTTTAGTAGGACAACTCCTTTGTATTCCTTAATTGCAATTTTTCTAAAATGTTGCTTGGCACAAAGTAGGTACTCATCAATATTTGTTGAATGGATAAAATACCTCTCATACCAAATTCTTTCTGCTAGTCTTCTGTAACACACAATAGCTTTCCAGTTTCCAGTTTCTCATCTCTTTCTTTCTTTGTAGTATAGTTTATAAATAATACAGAAGTGATTAAGGTGTACAGGAGTTTCTGGCAATGTCATCTTATGTTAATTTGTACATTTATGATAGCTAAATTAATAATATCATTTTCCTGAACAAGTGAAGAATGACCTCTTACTGGAATAATTCCCTGGTATTGCCGTATATTATTAGAAGCTAAAACAATGATAATAATTAATTTTTCTATCTTTATCTTTCACAAAAACAGTTCTGCTTCTGTCAAATTTGCAATTTTTAAGGAACTTTCAAGTCCCATAATTTAAACTGAAGTAATCTTGCCTATATACTTGATTTTCAAAATGATCTGTGCTAAGATAAAGGTCTAGAAATGCATATGACCCTGAGGGGTAAGATGGTAATCTTGTCTATCCATTTTCTACAGAATTATTTCTTAAAATATATTTTTATTTATTTCAGAGAGGAAGTGAGATTAAGAGGGAGATAGAAACATCAATTATGAGAGAGAAGAGATTGGCTGCCTCCTACATGCCTCCCCCCCGCCCCCAACTAGGGATTGAGCCCACAACCCAGGCACCTGCCCTGACATGGAATCAAACCATGACCTCCTGGTTTATAGGTTGACACTCAACCATTGACACTCCAGCTGGGCTGCAGAATTTCTTATATGCGGTACTAAACTATTCATAGGAGAAAAAAACCAATAAAGTACTTTCAGCAGTTTAAATGATCTGGCTCTTTGTCTTCAAGTAGTGACCACTCTCTTTTAGTATCACCAATCCAAATGGTTATTTGAATGGAAGAAATATGTACTTTCTTACCTAATGTTTATGAAGTACCCAATAGATAGTTCTAATAACTGCTATATGGTTTTATACTGGCCTTTGGATGTCTAAAATTTTAAATTTAGTCAATATTTTTAAAAATGAACTGATCTCTCTAGCTGGCTTCATCCTCTGAGCTTCAATATACTTAGAGAACCCCCTCCTTTCCAGTTGCAGCCTAACAATGCTGGAGTCATCTTGATTCCTTTCCTATTTCTCACATCAGTCATTTAAAATACAGGCCAATCCTCAGGGCTCTCATGTGAAAATAATTAGGCATTAGACCATGTCTCACTCTTACCTGGATAGCCCTCTGTTTGAGACACATTATCTCTCACCTGGATTACTGGCAATGGTGTCCTAATTGGCCTCTTTGCTTATATCCTTAATCTACCTTTGCCCTGCAGTCTTATTCATATTACAGCAGTCAGAGTGATACTTCATGTCATTCCTCTGCAGAAAACTCTACAATGCTCCCCACTGAATTCAAAATACAATAAAAATTTATTTAATTGGTCTGAAAGGTTTGGTCTATAGGCCTGCTTGGGCCTGCAAGTACCAAGCTCCCTCTTACCTGTCTGGCCTCAACTCTAACTATTCTCCCTCTGCTCACTCAACTCCAGTCATAGCAGCCTTGGCATTTTCAAAAATGCCAGATAAGCTGCCTCCTTGAACCTACACACTGGCTGTTCCCTCTGCACAGAATGCCCTCCTCCCAGATATATGCCTTCTTCATCTCCTTCAAGCCTTTGTTCAAATATCTTCTCACTTGTTTTGCAGCCTTGCCACATATGCACTTTGCACCACTGTCATAGCCTTCTCTATTTTATTTTTCTATAGAACTTCTAATCTAATATATGGTAGCATTTTAAATAGTTTATTGATTTTATTCTATATTCCTCTCACCGGAATACAAGTATATGGCAGCGAGGATTTTACCTGTTTTAATTAATGATGCATCTCCAGCACTTAATAACTAGCGCTAAAAGTAGGCACACAATAATTATTTACTAAAAGAAAAAAAAGCCAAATACTGTAACAAGTGCTTTACATTGTAACACTTCAGTTAATACTCACAATGGCCCTCTCAGCTAGTTACTACTGCTTTCCCTGTTTTAAAAATTCAAAATATGATTGTTAGAGACATGGTCAACCTCTCAAAGTCATATACACCTGGTAACCAACCCAGGCATCCAGCCATACCACATCCTCTCTCTTTCAGAGGCCATGCTACATATTTGGACACTGGAGGTCACCAAGACTCATAAAACCCTTGGCAGCAAGAAACCCAAAATCTATTTGGTAAGAACGACTGACTTGCATGGGTTGTAAAACTGTGCAGTCGAGCAGCTCAGGAAGCGGGCCACAGAGCCAGATGCCCGGCTCCCTTCTTTCTTCTGCTGCCTATTTGCTATTTGTTCTTGGGAAGGTCACTTACCTTTACTTCACTTATGATTCCTTGTGTGTCAATGATAATAACAATAATCGCATCAGAGGGAAGTTGTGAGATTTAAAAGTATGTAAAAAATACTTAACATCTTAGCCCAGGGCTTGGCACATGCATTATAAGTACTTTTTTTAAAGAGAAAATTCACATACCTACTTATGTGTACAATTCAGTGGTTTTTAGTACATTCAAAGAGCTGTGTAACCATCACCACTATCTAATTTCAGAAAATGTCTGTCCTCTTCCCAAAGACACTCTGTCCCCATCAGCAGCCATCCCCCACTTCCCTGTGCCTCCTGCCTCTGGCAACCACAAACCTACTTTTAGACTATAGATATGCATATTCTGGAATTGTGTACAAATGGAATCTTACAACATGTGGCATTTTGTGTCTAACTTCTTCTTCCCATGTTTTCAATGTTCATCCATGTCACAGCATGTATCAGTACTTCAGTCACTTTTATGACTAAAAAATATTGCAATGTATAGATAGATCCTATTCTGTTGTTCCATTCAGCAGTGAATGGGCATTTCAGTTGTTACCACTTTTCGTGTATTAAAAATAATGATTCTATGAACATTTGTACTCAGGATTTCCTGCGAACACATCCTTTCGTTCTTTCGAGTGAATGTCTACCAGTACAAATATTGGATATGTATTAAAAATAATGATTCTATGAACATTTTGTACTCAGGATTTCCTGCGAACACATCCTTTCCTTTCTTTCGAGTGAATGTCTACCAGTACAAATATTGGATCTTATAGTAAATCTATGTTTAACTGTTTGAGAAGCTGCCAAAACTCTTTTCCTAATGTGACTGCACCATTACACATGTCTACTAGTCATATCTGAGGGTGCCGATTTCTCCACGTTTGTCAACACTTGTTATTGATCCTAGGAAGTATAAAATGATATCTCATTGTGTTTTGGTTTGCATGTCCCTCCGATTTCTCCACATTTGTCAACACTTGTTATTGACTACCTCTTGGATTATAGCATCCTAGCAAGTGTAAAATGATATCTCATTGTGTTTTGGTTTGCATGTCCCTAAGCACTACTGGTGTTGTGGTAGGCAAAGCAATGTCACCACCCCTGCCCCCTAGAAAAAATGATGTCCATATCCTAATTCCTAGAACATATGATTATGTTATGCTCCATGGCAAAGGTGAATGAAGGTTGCATATAGATTTTAAGGTTGAACATAAAATAAGAAAATTATGCTAGATTAGTTGAATGGGCCTAACTTGGGTCTTAAGTGTGAAGGAAGGAGGTAGAAAGTTGTAAGAGACAAATTAGAGGGCGTTGAAGATGCTGTGCTGCTTGCTTTGAAGACTGACGAACGAGCCATGTGGCTACAAATGCAGGTGGCCTTTGGAAGCTGGAGAAGTCAAGAAATTGGATTGTACACTAGAGTCTCCAGAAGCAACACAGATCAGTGACAGCCATTTAGGATTTCTTACCTCCAGATCCATAACAAATTTGTGTTGTTTTAAGCCATTAAATTTGTGGCAAATTTGTTATAGCAGCACTGGGAAACTAATACAAGTCTTGAGCATTCTTTTAGGTGCTTACTGGACATTTGCAGTATATATTCTTTGGAGAAAGGTCAATGCAAACCCTTTGTCGATTTTGCAATTGGGTTATTTATCTTTTTATTGCTAAGTTGAAATAATTCTGTATTCTAGAGCTTTATCAAACATATGATTTACATTTTTTTTTCCTGGATCTGAGTTTGTTTTTTCACTTTCTTGATGGTATTATTGACAGCACAAAGTTTTTAATTTTGATGAAGACTAATGCATCTATTTTTCTTTTTTTGCTTACACATTTGTGTCTTGTCTGTCTAAGAAACCATTGGCCAATGCAAAGTTAAAAAGATGTACTCCTATGCTTTCTTCTAAGAGGTTCATAGTTTAGCTCTTACATTTAGGTCTTTGATCCTCTTTGAGTTAATTTGTGAACTGAGTATGAAAGATACGACTTCATTCTTTTGCATATGGATACACAATTGTTCCTTCATGTGCTCTTAAATGTGGACAGTTTTTTCTTTTACATGGCTTGGCATATATTTTGATAACATAAAACATAGTAAAGGAGTTATTAACTTTCAATGAAGTCATTAGAAGAAGAGGTATTTTAGAGGAGATGGTACATGAGTTGAATTTTAGAAAGGAGTCAGATTTGGCCAGGTGAAAAAATGGGACAAATTGCAGTGCATTGGAGGGAGCTTCTTGAATGAACAAAAGCAAAGAAAGACAACTTATGACTGCTTCAACAACTGAAATTAATAGTTACATCTGAAGACCCTGCAGTGCAGTAGCCACATTAAGGGATGGATAGTATCCTGAGGAGAAGCTGTCTGTACTCCTGGCCCTGGATTTATCCTCTTCAGGGGAACTCATATAGAGCAAATTAAAGGAATAGGTTGTGGGTTGTTTTTTATTTTTTATACTTAACTAAAAAGAAAATTTGAAAAATTTACTTTTCATCAATTCACTCCCTTCTCAATATAGAGAAGAGGAGACTATTTGTTTAATAGACAGTTTATTTAATGTAATATCAACATGGGATTGTCCCCACATGTGCCCTGAAGAGATAGTTTCTCTGCCCAGGGTTTTCACAGTTTCTTTACTGAGTTTACCTTTATGTTACTTTTTCTTTATATAAATAAGATTTGTCAAATCTTACACACTTGTGTAACTACATTCACATATGTCAAGCTGAACTGTCATTTGTTAATAGTCACTTTGGAGCTTCATGATGTATAAAAACTGTGGTGGCTTTACCTAATAAATAAAACTGAAATGTCTTTAGAGATTTCACAACTGTCAAATATTGTAGCTCTGTGGGGAGATTTTTGCTTGTTTGACATTTAATCTCCTACTTTCAAATGTCATGTTCCTTGGACATTATTGTTGCTTAAATATATAAAACTTGAAAACTGATTTAAAACTATCACAAAATAGAATGTGCATATTTAAAAACTAAGTTTTTAATACTAAGTTTCCAATATTTCTATGTTTCTGCATCAGGTGTGATTGTCAAATTTATATTATGCATTATAGACATATATCCCACTGTAGCCTAAGCTCCATGAAAGTGCTACAGGTACAGAGCACAAATCAAAAACAGTATAAAATGCTTCTTATTGGCTCATCAGTCAACTAGCTATGGCTGAGAAAAGAATCAGTATATTTGAGGATATGCCACTAGAAATTTCCTTAACCAAATTGCAGAGAGAATAAAATAATAATAATGATAATCAGAACATTTAAGAATCATAGGTTGGTTTCAAAAGATATAACATATATATCTCAAATAGGCAAGAAAAGAAAAATTAAGAATAAATATTTGAAGTCATAATGGCCACAGATTTTACAAAATTAATTACAGACGCACAGCCACAGACCCAGGAAGCTCAGAGAACAACAGGCAGTATAAATACCAAAGAATCTAGGCAAATCATATTCAAACTGCAATGAACCAAAGGGACAAAGGGGATACTGAAATAACTTAGTGAAAAACAAAAACAACAAAATACCTTACCTATAGAGAAACAAGAATAAGAACTTCTCATCAGAAACCAGGTAAGCAAGACAATAGAGTGAAATATTTAAAGTGTTGGAGGAGAAAAACCTAGAATTCTATATCTATCAAAATTTTCTTTCAAAAGTGGTGGAGAAATAAAGATGTCAGATGAACAAAAAATGAGTGAATTCATCACTAGCAGACATGTCTTGAAATAAATGTTAAAATAAGTACATCAGGGTTAAAGAGTATCTGTGGTGGCAACACACCAGATTGATTTTTTGGGGGAACTTCTTTGGGCTTCCTTAGGCTCAGTCTTCCAATAATATTTTGGTTTTTAATCATTTTCCAGTTCAGGTTCTCTGGTCTTTCATTGATTACCAATGGCATGATTCCAATATATTCCTTCTCTGCTTATGTTACCTAAAGCTTATTTTTGTATCTTCTATGACAATTCCTATCTGAAATAGTATTTGTAACTATCCTGATCTCCAATGAAAACAAGTTGACACATTAGAAAAATCTATGGGATAACATTTTTCCCCTAAATACAATTCTGATTTCAGCAGTGCATGTTAAGACCTGCTTTATTTGGATGAGGTCTCTGAAATACAGTATCATATTTAGGAATCAAAATAACACAAAAAATTTGCTTGTTACTCCAACTTGATTTTTCAGTAACACTTGGCACTTTTTTTTTTAGGATTATAGTATAATTTACTTTCCTGATGGTAGAAGGTATTGGCAATATAAATAAAAATTGCATGGGGGAAAAGGTGAATAAGCCACTTTAAGAGGTCACAATTAACTGGTAAAAATGATAGCAGCAAATTCACAGACATTTATCACTGAGATCCAGTCATTAACTACTCATCAAATAATGTCAGCAAAACAACTCAAAAACTCTTCCATAGGAAACAACAAAGCCATGCAATAAATTAAAATACAAACATAGGCAACAGAAAAAAAATACAAAATGCTTTACAACAGGTCTTCTGGGGAGAGATATTTAGTAAAACGATGTTGAATGAGAATTATCCATTTTAATTGCAGATATGTTGTTGTCTAGGGTTTAGATTAAGCTTGAATACTGATACATTGAATGTTTCATAGTTGAACATAATGAAACTTTAGAATAATTGTAATTTGATGATTTTCAGTTTGTTGAAACTATTGACCATTTGAAGCAGGTTAACCCATCCTTTTTCTCATTAAGATCTTGTTGACCCATGTTCACAACTTGGTAAAAAGCATGCAGTTTGCATCAATTTGACTGATTGTTGTCGTTACAAAACTTAAGATATAATTTTACAGCTACTCATTCCTGACTTAAAATCAACACAAGGTTCACTTTAGACTACAGGAAAACAGTCTTATCCTCTAACTAGAATTCTAGATTTATAAGTTTATAGATTTTAAATGAAGTTATTTATATTCATAAGAATATTTTCTGAACCAGATTACATTGGTGCAACCAGGATATAGTCTAGCACAGATATCTGAAGATGTTAAAAAAATTGTTATATTGTTTCTTTTTAAAATTACATTAAAAGGATGTTTATCAGATAGTGGGAAGCAATAAAAAAATTACATCTTCCTGGTGACCTTGAGTTTTTGAGAGCTGCTTTTTTTAAATAATCTAATTTAATATTGATGGGCAAAATAGTAAGAGTCTAATGACATTTATGTATTAACACAATTTATACATAACTTAATTAAAGTAGTAAAATGTGAGCTATTTAGTGAAACTTGTTTGAAGAGACATTTTTAAAAGATATATTTCTATCGGTACACAGAAATTGAAATGGGTTCTTCTTTATTTCCAGGGACTGAATAATGTAAGAGCTTATCATTCAATGACTTCAACCTTTGTTTATCGCTGTAACACAGAAAGCACAATATATAAATCTCAATGCTTCTAAGTTTTGTGCACAAAAAATTGAATACTTAGAACATAATTCAACTATTGCCAGCCCTTATTTCATTTCCTAAGGCGTCCGAACGAATTAGAGAGTTGGACAAGTTTATAGCCTATGTCTTTCCATTCCAGATTAAAAATGGCCTGGACATTTAATAAGTTATTGTGCTCTACAATTCCAATTGTTTTCTACTGTGATGTTTTTCTTACCATAATATGATGTTTTATATATATTATTTATTTATATGCAAAAAGCAGACTATAAAGTTCAATATATCTCCTATTGCCCTGCATTTTCCATTTTATTTTGCTATTTAAATGAATTTCCATATCATTTACTATTCATTGTGTATTCTGTTTCAACATTTACTTGTGACTTAGATTTTCTCTATTTCACTATTTGGCTTTGTAACAATCTGGCATCAAGCCACCTTATTACAAATAACTCAATTCATATGATATATAAAACAAAGTTTGTTTTACCTGAATAAATTTGACCAAAACTCACAAGTAGCATAAACTGATACCAACATCATAATGAAAACCTAGGAAGACTATTTCTCTCATGCCAGATAGTTCCTTAGTGCTTCTTTCTAGCAATATCTGCCCCTTAGAGGAGGGTCAGTATTCTGACTTTCACCATCATAGGTTGGTTAAATATGCTTCTAGATTTTTAAAAATATATCTTTTATTGGTTTAAGAGAGGAAGGGAGAGGGAGAGAGAGAAACAGCAATGGTGAGACAGAATCATTGATTGGCTGCCTTCTGCACGCCCCCGCCCCCCAAAAGGGGATCAAGCCTGCAACTGGGTATGTACCCTGACTGGGAATCGAACCATGACCTCCTTGTTTCATGGGTTGATGCTCAATGACTGAGGCACTCTGGCTGGGCTGTTCCTAGATTTCATATTAAAAAGAATCACATAGAGATCACATAGAAGTACTCTAACATACTCTTTGTTTCTGACTTCTTTTTTTTTTAAATATATTTTATTGATTTTTTACAGAGAGGAAGGGAGAGAGATAGAGAATTAGAAACATCGATGAGAGAGAAACATCGATCAGCTGCCTCCTGCACATCTCCTACTGGGGATGTGCCCGCAACCCAGGTACATGCCCTTGACCGGAATCGAACCTGGGACCTTTCAGTCCGCAGGCCGATGCTCTATCCACTGAGCCAAACCGGTTTCGGCCTGACTTCTTTCTATCAACAAAATAACTTGGAGTTTTGTCCATACTGTTTTGTATCAGTAGGTAATTTTTTATAGTTGTATAGTATGGATCCACTACAATTTGTATAAAAATTCACCCATTAGACAACTGGATTGTTTAAAGTTTTCAGCTCTTATGAATATAATTACTAAATATATTCTTGCACAAGTCTTTTTATAGACATACTAGAGGCCTGGTGCACAAATTCGTGCACGGGTGGGGTCCCTTGGCCTCGCTGGCCATTGGGGCCAATCAGGGTCGCAAGCCAGGGGGACAGATCATGGGAAGTTGGCCGGTTGGCTGGCCACAGGAGGTTGGCTATGGGAGTGCACTGACCACCAGGGGGCAATTCCTGTGTTGAGTATCAGCAGTCCACTGGTTGTAATGGTCGCTTAAGCTTTTATATATATAGATGTTTTGATTCCTAGTGATGAAATTGCTACATCAGAACATAAGTAAAGAAAGTTAATTTATAAGAAATTGTCCAATAGTTTTTCAAAGTGGTGGTACTATTTCATACTCCTGTCAAGATGTATGACAATTTAGTTTATCTATTTTTTTGACAATACTTCATGCTGGAAGTTATTTTAATTTTAGCCATTTTAGTTGGTATGAAATTGTATGAATTATATATCTTTCTGGTTTTAACTTGGAATTCTGTGATGATCCATGTTATGCAACTTCCCTTGAGAATATTGGTCATATAAAGTATCAGTTCAGGTCCTCTGTCCATTTATTATTAACTGCATTGCTTATTATGATCTGTAG
>NW_005354999.1:894330-911926 GCF_000412655.1 Myotis brandtii
TTAAAAGAAAACATATTCTGTCTAATAAAGGACATGTAAAAAAAAACAGAGCTAAAAGTCAATAAAACTGTAAAAAATACTAGTAGTTATATCTCAGAATGGACCTTGAATTCTTGCCAAGACAGAGTACTAGACTTGCCCTCCTGACAAAAACAATTGTAAAGATGAACAAAGCATATGAGGTACCCATTTAAGTTTTAAAAAACAAGCAGTACACTATTGTCATTTTTGTGAGAAGAAAAACTAGGAAACAAACCTCATGATGTCTAGGTTTCCTGCTTCATGTCACTTTCATGTCATGACACAGGGAGATGTAGCCCAAGCCGAGTGGGTCTCTCACTAAGAAGGCACAGGGTTGTGAAGGCAACTAAGATTTATGGGGCAATTTAACAGAGAAGAGGCTTCTGGGAGGAGGTTGGGAAAAGAGGACAGAATTCTTCATTGAATTTACTTAGGGACCTTGGAATATGTCTAGTTGAGATGCCAAAGGCCATTCAATTCACTGCTGGAAATATTGAAATTCTGTCTCCCAACGCCCCACGCCCCTTTCCACCAAAAAGTGACTACATATCACAGAGCAGGTCAAGTATTGAGTGGAGACCCTTGGGGGAAGGGGGAATCCACGTCTAAAAATAAGACTGAAGCCCTCAAATGAGGGCCATGCTCATGCTAATAAAAATGATGAAAACCGAAGTTAAAGAGCAAATTCCTTATAAACATCCAGATAAAAAGAAAAATTTAAGTGGAAAACAATAAAAATGATGATCAATTTCTCATCAGAAATAATGGATGTCAGAAAAAATTGATATTTTTTAATGATGGGGGAAAAGAATCTGTTGAGACAGAATTCGCTATTCAGTGAAAAGAATCCATGAAAAATTAGGGTAAAACAAAGACTTTTCAGATAAATGAAAGCTGAATGAATTAGTAGCAGCACACAAGCAATCCAAGCAAATAATATAGGGAATTCTTCAGGCTGAAGGGAAATGAGACATACCCATAAATCTACTAGAAATAGTGAGTATAGGAGCAACATTGCAACATATAAGGTCAATATAAAAACAATTTCTACATATTATAAATACATGCATTAGTTTTTATACTGGAAACTTCAAAACATTGATGATGAAAAATAAGGGAGGCCTAAAGAATTGGATATATATCAAATGTTCATAATTTGGAAGACTCAATATTGTTAAGGTATCACTTCTCCCCTGACTGATCTATAGATTCAATACAATTCCAGTTAAATTATAACAAGATTATTCTGAAATTTATAATAAATAGTAAATTACCCTCCATACCCAAATGGAATGTGCCATTTCCTAATTTATATTATGAGCTAATTTTCTTATTTACATAATTTAGTTTTAAAACTCAGTGGCTATTATATCTTTAAATATAAACTTTGTAGCTAATATGGTCTTTCCTATTAGAACTTAAAAGGGGTATTGGAAGATTTCTTTTTTATTTATAAAAAATCATTTTTAGGCATGGCTCAGTGGTTGACTGTCGACCTATGAACCAGGAGGTCCTGGTTCGATTCCCAGTCAGGGCATATGCCCAGGTTGCAGGCTGGATCCCCAGTATGGGACATGCAAGAGGCAGCTGATCTATGATTCTCTCTCATCATTGATGTTTCTATCTCTATCTCTCTTTCCTTTCCTCTCTGAAATCAATAAAAATATATTAAAACAATAATAACAAAAACATTTCCTAATTTAAGCAGTAGAATATTCATTTGTAAATTTATGAGAATCCCACCGCCACCCCCAGCCCCTGCCCAGAAATCCATTTTAATTCTTTCACTTGTTATGAGGGAGGCAGCCAAGGTTAAAAAGATGTTTATCATGGCAAGTAATGTTTATTTCTAATTAGCATATTCACCTTCTATTACGTTTTAGCAGTGGGTTGTTGGAAATTATACATGGCACAAATTACATAACTGCATTTTGATTGTTACTGCATTCTTATTTGGTGTACTCCAATTCCTTAATATTCAATTAAGAGTTTAGCCCAGCCAGTGTGGCTCAACCAGGAACCAAAAGGTTCTTGGTTCAATTCCTGGTCAGGGCACATTAACTATGGGCTCCATCTCCAGTAGGGGTCATGCAGGAGGCAGCTAATCGATGTTTCTCTCTCATCAATGTTCCTATCTCTCTATGGACCTCCCTTCCTCTCTCTCTCTCAAATCAATGAAAACATATTTTTAAAAAAGAGTTTTGGAGAAGTGATATCAGAGAGGAGATGTGTGTGTGTGTGTGTGTGTGTGTGTGTGTGTGTGTGTGTTGCAATACTGGATAACTACTTAAGATAAGTAGTGTTCTAAACCATGTTTTTCATTCTTCTAAATGATAAACAGAGTAGGCAGAACAAAATCCAAGCTCTCTTAATGAGTCAGTGCAATTTTAAGTAACATAAATGGGTAGGATTATGCATCTACACACTAAATGGCTCCAAGCGTGCAATCTTAGTCACTTAATATATTAAGTACTGGGGATCTAAGGTGGAAAAAGCTCTCTTTTTGTTCCTAAGGAGTTTATAAACTAGTCAGAGGGACAGATGATTATATAGATAATTTCACTTCCACTTAGCAAGTAATTTTTAAAATTTATTCATTTCTTTAATATTTATTAGTGACACCCTTAATTTAACAGCTCTGATCACCTACCCATTTTACCTGCTGTGATTAAATGACCGTAAGGAAAAGTTATATTTAAGCATTTTCAGTTTCCACTTCAATTTCCTCTTTGTTGCAACAATTACTTGGGGCTCCCTGACCTGCCTCTGGTTTCATTGTTATATCACGCTTTGAGGAGGGGTATGATTTTCGTTTTGGCATCTCCCTCTAAATAGACACATCTAACATTAGAAACTCAGTGAGAACTCAAAGAAACACCTGCAGATTGCAGCTCCCCTGATGGAAAACAACAGAGCTGATTAACAGGTACCAGATGAAGCTAAACTATAAGTAATTATATCTGTATTCCTTTGATAGTCTAAAAGGAAAGTTTTCCTTTTCTCCTAATTACTCCACTTATTCCTCATTATCTTTCTAAATATGATAAAGACTCGATCTATCACCTTTGTATTTTCTTTTCCTGCATTTTAATTTATGCTTGTACAGTAACTCCTTCTCCTATGGCTACAAATATCGTAAAACGTCTTGTTCTGATAAAGTGCTTCTTTTATTCATATTTCTTCAGAGATACTATGGTTCTATCTCGATCTTTCTTTTCATCGCTAGAATTTTTGAAAGAAGAGTCAACATAGACATTTCACTGAGCAACTTGGCTTCCTTTCCTCAAAGTGAAATCATAAACCAAACACCTTCCAATACCAAATTTTTGAAACGTTCAATACAGAGATATATTTAAAAGATTTCTCATATCTGGTTTCAATGGTAGAACTTTCACTTGATACTCGTTCCTAATTGATGACTGTGTCTTAGAAACATTGTTTAATGATGGGGCTTTGTTTGTTTTGTTTTTAGAATTTCCATTCTTGGACCCCTGTATTCTACAAACCAACCTTGGAATTACCATCTAGATTTTTTGACTTAGATCCCATGTAAAAATAATAACACACAAATCCTCATCTCCAACTAAAATCTCTTTCCTAAGCTTCAGAGTGATATTTATAACCTTTTCCATTAGCATCTTCCCTGAAATGTCCAATACACATCACAAATTCAACAAGTCCATGTCCAAATGCATTACTTGTTTACTCTCCCTTTCTCTGCAAAAATGGTGCCTCTTCCCTTTTTCTGTGGGTGTCTACCTCAAAAAAGTGTTTACTCTAACCATCTAAGAGTTTTCCTATGTTTCTTCATCACTCCAACCTCCTCACATCAAACTGACTACCGATCTTTTCAATTTTCACTTAATTAATAACCTGTAATATGATTCCTATTCTCCACGTGTTACTGCCCTAGTTGAAGGGGTTTTATTTTTGTTGTGTGTGTGTTTTTTAACCTAAAAGTCTATCTCTATTCCATCCCTATATTCTTATTTGCAATTTCTAGTCATATAATCTTTCTTAAAACACACACACACACACACACACACACACACACACACACACACACTACAAAGCCACTATACTCAAAACAGCCTGATACTGGCACAAGAACAGGCATATAGATCAATGGAACAGAACAGAGAACCCAGAAATTGACCCACGCCATCACACTCAGTTAATATTTGACAAAGGAGGCAAGAGCTTACAATGGAATAAAGACAGTCTCTTCAATAAATGGTTTAGGGAAAATTGGACAGGTACATGCAAAAACATGAAACTAGACCACCAACCTATACCATATGCAAGAATAAATTGACGATGAATAAAAGACATATGTAAGTCGTGAAACCATGAAAATTTTAGAAGAAACTATAGGCAGCAAAATTTCATATATCTCTCATAGCAATATGTTTGTGGATACATTTTCTAAGGCAGGGGTCCTCAAACTATGGCCCGCGGGCCACATGTGGCCCGCCAAAAACATTTATCCGGCCCACCGGGTGTTTTTGCTGCCGCTGCCTGTCCTGCTTAGCAGCCGACTCATCCCAGGCCCGCAGTGCGCATGTGTGGAATGTCTGAGGGACAGTGAACTGGCCCCCTGTTTAAAAAGTTTGAGGACCTCTGTCTAAGGCAAAGGAAATTAAGGAGAAAATAAACAAATGGGACTACATCAAAATATAAAGCTTCTGCACAGCAAAAGACACCATCAACAAAATGAAGAGAGCCCACTGCATGTGAAAACATACTATTTGCCAATGATACATATGATATGGGGTTAACTTCCAAAATATATAAGGAACTCATACAACTTAACGAAAGGCAAAAGGAAGATAAACAATCCAATTAAAAATGGGCAAAGGACCTAACAGATACTTCTCCAAAGTGGACATACCAGTACAGAAGGCCAAGAGATATATGAAAAAATACTTAGCTTCACTAATCATCCAAGAAATGCAAATTAAAACAACAATGAGGTACCATCTCACATCCTCAGAATGACTATCATCAACAAATCAACAAATGACACCCCTAGTCAGTTTGGCTTCATGAATGGAGTATTGGCCTGCAGACTGAAGGGTCCCCGGTTTGATTCCCACCAAGGGCACAGGCCTGGGTTGTGGGTTCCATCCCCAGTAGAGGGTGTGCAGGAGGCAGCCGATCAATGATTCTTTCTCATCATTGATGTTACTATCTCTCTCTCCCTCTCCCTTCTTCTCTGAAATCAATAAAAAAATATTTTAAAAAAAACAAAAAAAAACAAGTGTTGGTGAGGATGTGGAGAAAAGGGAACACTAGTTCACTGCTAGTGAGAATGCAGACTGATACAGCCACTGTGGAAAACTATGGAGTTTCCTCAAAAAAAAAAAAATAGAACACCCATTTGACCCAGTGATCCCACTTTAAGGAATATATCCTAAGAAAGCAGAAACACCAATCTTGAAGAATATATGCACCCCTATGTTTATAGCAGCACAATTCTAAGATTTGGAAACATCCTAAGTGCCCATCAGCAGATAAGTGGATAAAAAATATGTGGTACATTTACACAATGGAATACTATGCAGCTGTGAAAAAGAAAGAACTCTCACCATTTGCAACAGCATGGATGGAACTGGAGAGTATTATGCTAACTTAAATAAGTCAGGCAGAGGGACGGATGGAGGAGATCAATAGGAAAACAAACAAACAAACAAAGGGAACATTTGTAATACTTTCAACAATAAAGATAAATTTAAAAAAACACACAGAAACACCCCCCCCCCATAAAACATTAATCATGTAAATTCATTCTTAAATTTTGTTAGTGCATTAAAATTTGTTTAATAAGACAACAAAAAAGCTCTTCATGACCAGCCTTTCTCTACTTCCTATGTCACATTTGGGAAACAGAGCAGTTGACCACTAAGTAGTTTTCCATTTCTCAATTCAGTGATTGTTCCCTAATATTGAAGTCTTATGACTATGAAGTTACTTTTATGATTTAGTCTACCAGATGGAGAACTCTGTCACTTACATTATTTAATCATATTTTATTGGAAGCATATCTTCCACTTGGTTGCTTAGGTGGTAGAAACATATTTGTCATAGTCTTACTTTCCATTTCAAATCTGCAAGTAGCTCTTCAGATCATTGCTCTAAAGTATAATCACTCAATTTTATAATTTTTTTCTAATTTAAAGTAATTGGAATTGAAGTATTTTACATTTTCTAAATGAAAATAAGAGTTTTATGCTAAGCAAAATAAGCCAGTCAGAGCAAGACAAGTATCACATGATCTCACACATATGTGGAATTTAAGGAACAAAATAGATCCAGACACTCAGAAGCATGGAACAGACTGTCTGATCTCAGAGGGAAGGCAGGGGTGGATGGGTGGGTGGATGGGAAGAGATTAACCAAAGAATTTATAGGCATATATGTATAACCCATGGACACAGACAATAGTGTGGTGAAGGTCTGGGGTGGGGGGAGGATGCGGGCCTGAAGAGGTCAATGGGGAAAAAAAGGGGACATATGTAATACTTTCAACAATAAAGACAAATTAAAAAAGTAAATAAATGGCTAGACCACTTCGTATAAAATAGTTTTAACTAATGCTTTTGGGAAAAAAACTGGCAAACATTCTTTTGTAGTCATAGCTCTCCAACAG
The DNA here is from genome assembly GCF_000412655.1 of Myotis brandtii. Taxonomy (NCBI): domain Eukaryota; kingdom Metazoa; phylum Chordata; class Mammalia; order Chiroptera; family Vespertilionidae; genus Myotis; species Myotis brandtii. The sequence continues at coordinate 901,001 of NW_005354999.1, forward strand.
TTATGTATTTTTTCATGTATTTATTAGCTTATATACAAAGGTTGTTTTGCATATAGTTATTTTAAGATATGGTAATAATTCATTTGAATATCAATAATTGTATGGTAATTAAAAGTCTATATCCCCATGATATATATTTAACATCTTCATGTTGTCGTTCTCAAACTATGGACTAGCTTTTCCTGAAATGCGGGTGTGCCTAATTACTGTATAAAAATGGTATATTTTTCCGAAGCATCAATTTTAGTCAAAAAGGTTTTGGAAAAATATTATATAACATGTCTCCCTATTTTACTCTATTAGAATAAAACATTCAAATGCATTTTAAAGGCCCAGAGTGAGACCTCAAAGAAATTTCTTCCTTGCATTGGGCATTTCAAACCATACACTAAGGTCAGGGATTTCTATTGACTTGCCTCAGATAGTGAGCTTTTCTAAAGTGAAAATATTTGAGAAAAACCATCCTATTTAATAAAGAGATGATATACTAACTAGACCGAATAGCAGAATGACCATCTGGACGACATTCCAGACGACAGGCTGGCCGAGGCTTCCAGGGCCTGCTGAGGCAGCCGGGGCTGTGAGGGCCGAGACCCCTTGCACGAATTTCGTGCATCGGGCCTCTAGTTTACTATAAAACAGTTTTTTCAGTCTTTTCTAAGACATATCATTGAGTAAATTTTTATATACTTAATGTAGAAATATGTACCAATAATAAGAAATAGGGATATTTTTCTAATATTTGATGCCAATTTCAAATCTTGTTTTTAATACAGAGAAATGAGCACATATATTAATTTATAATTTTCTATGAAAGAAAATACTAGATATCAAACTACTAAGAGAGAAAGGAAATTGAATTTCTGGCTTCTGAGTCTCCATTTATGTCTCTTATACTAGACAAGTTATATCTAATCTAACGTTCTGCTTGATAAATATATCCTCCTCAAAACTCCCCTTAAAAATTTCATCTTTTAGGCTTTACAAGTATAATTCTGGTGACAAAGACCTCTAATTTTTAACCACATTGTCTATATTATATTGATAAAAATTAGTTCTCAAATTAATCATAAATTCACTCTATGGTCACATCCATTCTTGGGTTCTAGTTTAATCCATGTTTTCCTCAGAAATTGACAAGCATCCCTATTGCTAATCAGTTACTTAAGAACTTTTAAAGTTCTTTATTTTTGTCTTTTCTTATCAAATAGCTCCAATCTCATCAATTGTTTTACATGTCATGAATTTTGAATCTCTTTAATGATCCAACCTGTTTCCCTTTCTATGTGCTTTAGGTTGGCAAAGACTTTAATTATAGTACCTATAAATGAATATGATTCTCACAGTATGGTTTTACCAGTATGGATTAGAGTTTACATAGATTTCTCTCATTATATGTCATATGTTTTTAAAAATGTGACTACAGCCTTGCTCCCAGTAGAATAGTTATACTATAATACTTTCCTATATCCATTTTATTTATTTTAATGGCTTTTTCCTCATCTATGATTCTTAAAAGGTTCCATTTGCAAATTGGCTTAATGTAATTTAGATTGCCATAGTAGAGAATTACTTGACCACATTCCAAATTAAAGTGCTGGGGGGAAAAATGGAAGCTCTAGTAATTTTAAATTGCTTTACCCTGAACCTGGCAATTAAAAATAATTGACATGTTTTCATTTTTTAAAAAGTTACTCAGTCTGGAGTGGCTGAGCTTCTGGCCTGTTAAAATAAAGTGGATAAAAATGCATTATATCTAATTATTACAAAGGTTTAAAGTAATAAAAATTACCTAACTTGGGTAAAATCAGATTTCTAGTGGGTTGAGTTTAATTCAACAGACCATTTTAAACACTTCAAAGGGTCCCATTTAACTACATTTTTAATATATTTTTTATTGATTTTTGAGAGAGAGGAAGGAAGAGGGAAAAAGCGATAGAAACATCTTTGAGACAGAAAAACACCAATCGGCTGCCTCCTTGATCCCTTACTGGGGATTAAGCCAACAAGCTGGGCATTTGCCGTGACCGGGAATCGCAGTGACATCTTGGTGCATGGGACAGCGCTCAACCAACTGAGCCACACCATTTGGGCGAACTAATTTAGTTTTGACTAGAAATCAACGGTGGCATGTTCATCATTCTAAATTGTTAAAAAAAAAAAAAAGATTGTCAGCCATTTGTAGAGGGATTTCAGCATTAAGTTACAGAAAATACAGAACCTATCAAAGCCTTGGAAAGTCAGCTTCATACATAACTATTAGCTACCTAGGTAGACCCACAAAATAACCAGCAAAACAGCAGGCACTTTAATGAAGGAATTGGAGAAGGCTCTCATTGTGAAGTTACCAAAAAGTAAACTGAAAACAAATGACCTTGGCATCACCTGGCCCAGCGATCTCCTTCAGTCCTAGAATGTCCCTGAGGTGTAAGACTTGCTGGTGGAAACGCAGCTTAAAGGAGAGAATTAGGCATTTTCCTTTGAAATACAATCAGCATGAGTAGCACAGAACCATCATACAATACAACTTAATATATAATCTTTAATGACAACCTAGAAATTATAAGTGTCAGTCTGCTAGTGAATGCACATTTCTATTCTGAAATCTTGATTTCACAGGAAAAACTGGTTAGGAATGTTCCCTATACTTTAACTTCATCCATGTGGCCTGGATGGCTTTTTCATGTGTCGAAATTCTCTCTTTATACTGGATTTCCTTTAAAGAGTTTTTGATAATACCATTTATGAAATACCAACTGACAATTTTTGCATTTTTGAAACTTAATAGGTATGCAGAGAGTAGGAATAAGTGTCTAAAGCTGAAATGAAAGAACACAGCGTTCTAGAAATAAATGTTTGAAATGCAAAAGAGTCTGGTCCTTTAATCAAACATTTATTAAGTGCCAACATGAGTCTGGTATTCAGTGGGAAATTAGATCAGAGAGCTTACAATAAGTTACCTTGCCAGGAAATGCGTGTGATTCAGGTTTCATTGGTCCATTCACCTTGGTTTGAAATTTTTGAAAAAATGCTTTTGACTTGGCTTTTTACTCCAGTTTCAATGATGATTGTTATTCTATTCCTATCTATTTTTGGAGCTAAAGAAATGGTTGAAGTATTATCTTAACTCATTTTTAAAGGGGCGGAGGTCTATTAGAAAATGAATAGCTCTATTTTAATATGCTTGATTATAATAATAATGGCAAATAATTACAACAATAGATATTATGTCCTCTGTTCTTCCCAACAAATCTATAAATTTGTTCTTTTATTACTCCAGTTTTGTAGATGAAGAGAGAGGGGCGTAGAGAATAAAAACACACTCAACACCTCACAGCTGCTAAATGGTAGGAAGGCTTTAAATCAGTCTCTCTCCTTCCAGAGTTTGAGATTTTAATCACTATGCTCACTCCTATATTATAATAATTGTGCTGAGGTACTTATTATTTTTAATGACAATTATCATTTTATTTTAGTTGTTTTCTCATTTATTGTTTTTTTTTAATTAAAAATATATTCAAGAATACTTTGAAAATGAATGAAAAATGTTAAAGCTGTGGAGAAACGGTAACAATTTTAAGTTCAGAATATACCATTATTATGTATATATTATTTTGCTTTCTTCAAATTATTTCATGTCTTTGATAGTTTTTGAATTACAGTTACAGAGTAAATTCAATTTTAACATCCCTTGGGCAGGTATTTCAGATTTTAGTGGAATATCTCATTTTCCAATTTTATTCCACAATCATGTTGTACTCTGAGTATCTTTTATGTTATATATTTTAAAATAACCTTATTCAGAGAACACGGAAAGAGCCTGTAGGTGCTAGAAATAGCATTCAAGCCAAAGACTTAAATTTTAGTTTTTAATTTTTACATCTTGAGCTAACTTAGAGGATGAGAACTTAACTGCTTGGCTAAATAGAACCCAGATTAAATGTAGGCCTTTCTAAAATAATGTTCCTGCTCTAAAGACGACTATACATTTTAAACTAAGTTGTTATTTTTTATTCATTAAAATACATTGACTCTATTATAAAGTTATAAAGATGACTGAAAAAAATTGGGGTAGAAAACATGATGGAAGAGAAAGTAACTAAATCTTGATGAGAAGGAGAAAGAGCATATCAAATGTAGAAAGCTAACCTGGAAATAACACCTGGAGGAGGACCACATTTAACACAAGCCTTTTCCAATTGCTGGGTGATATGGAGATAAATAAGATCGCACAGATGTAAATGTTTAATAACTTCTTTACTTTGACATTTATTGTCATCTACTGCATTCAGTTGATATCCATTAACTACCTTTTGCATTTAAACATGGTAGATTACACCTGCTATCATTGTGATTGTCACTATTTGTTTAAAATATTTTATATTTTATTATAAATCAAGGTCTGCAGCAGTTGTAACATTTGAATATAAACCATATCTAGAGCCATGTTATGTTATAAATGTGAAAATTTTATGCATAGTCCAATTGCTTTTGTATATTAAGAACAGCATTAACCTGAATATAAAAGGCCAAAGCGAGAAGCGATAGCATTTATTTGAGATCCAAAGAATAGCTATTCAGGAAATAGTGATTCAGGCAGAAACTGAAGTAGTGTTCAGGTTAGGGGTAGAAGGCATGGGATATTTATGAGAAAGGAAAGGGAAACAATTAGGTAAATAAATAAAAAAAGAATACAGATGCAAATAATCTAGCACAGAGACATTAATTCTAAACAATGCTTTTAATTTTCAATCCAGTAGTCCTATCTGCTTTCTTGTTACTTTTGCAAATACTAGCAGTTGTTTGGGATACAATACTGCTTTATCCCCACTCCAAAGGTTATGTTACCCAGTTTTAATATGTGGACCAGAGGAAAACAATTCCCTCACAGGCAAGGAAGGAGTTTTTGTTACGAATGCTGTGTAAGTAATCATGCTCTTTTGTCTCAGATGGATAGTAATCATTGCTCTAGTATTGTGGGTCTTATAAAAAGAGCCACCAGATCTCTCCACATAGAAAATGTCCTTTGTTCTTGTGACCTGGGTTTGCTGGAAAACAATCAGCTGAGCAATAGTCTCACCAGACAAAGTAATCAAGCTCTTCAGTGTCTGAGGACTTAAGATGAGGTGGTGCCAAGACCTAGAGAGGGGATGGAGTATCAGAAAGTGGGTGAGTCTTTGGGTGTAATTATGGAAGATATCAGTCCTTCTTAGATTCTATTTTTAGGGAACACCTTAGAAACAGGGTTCTAGGAGTGTATAATCAAGGAAAAGTTTTGGGATTTCCGTTTTAGACATATTGAATGTGACATTCATCTTCTAGGACAACTGAGTGTAGGTGTTAAGTAAAGTATCTCACCAAAAGAGATTGATTTGTGTTCTGGATATAGATTTGGCCATCATCAGATCAACTAGCAGCATATCGGCAAGCATAATACAATTAGTAGCAGACATAATCCAATCTACACAACCTGCTCTGTAAGCTCAGTGGACTCCAGAAGCTCATTCTTTTTAACCATTTTTTGTGTGAAAGTTTAGGTAGCAACAATACATGAACCGATAACTAAAAGGATTCACAAATCTTTACAGAGAAAACTCACAAGATGCCATAAAGAATTCTATCTTAAAGCTTTAAGAAGAGAGAGATACAGCACAGCAGGAGAAAGAAATGAAAGCAGAGATATCCCCAAACTTTCCCGTGCAGATGTCAGGGCTCCTTCTCAGTCATAGAATGACTCTGTCCTCACAGTGTGGCATATCAAGACATGTGCAAGGTATCTTGGTCTCAGAGGAACCAAAGCATAAGTTGACTGAAAACTTGCCTTACACAGATAAGCTCTCTCCTTTAAAACTGCATGTTGCTTTCTCTCCTATCTGACCCTTCTCTCTCCACATTCTCTCAGCTCCCCTTCCCTGACCAGGCTCTACTCTCCCCCAGGTAATATTTGCTAGAGATTTCCAAAATTTTCAAGAATGTGTACCCCCTCAGAATACCTTGATCTTCTGAGGTCCTTAGCTACTCCCCACGCACCCCACTCTTTTGTGGTATGTTGGCACTCACCTCAATTTGGAGCCCTTGATGAACTGTCTCCCCTTCTCCATCCATTACCCAGCTTTACTGCTGGATTGCAGATCCCTTCACCATATCAGGGTAAAGCTCTGACCTTCCCATAAGTGAGTACATGTTTGATATTTCTGAATTATGTTCATTGTAGGACCCATCATTTCCTTATCGCTATGCCTGCCACACAGATTTTACAATCCTTTGCTCCGAGTGACTTCTGGGTGATTTACTGCTCCCAATACATGTTTCCAGGGTGGGGGGTAGATTTCCTGTCATGACACTGTTTAAGATGTCATCCAAGTTTGCCTGTTTGTTTTAAATTTACTATCCTGATCATTCTATCTGGCATTTGGTAGGAGAAGAGAAAGGATTGAAAACCTAACTTCTGCCATTCTCTTGCTAGAACTTGAACTATCAAGTTCTGTAATGCATACTGTCCTAGGAAGTTAGAGATTTAACCAAAGTGTTCACATTTATTTGATAAAATTATGCATCATTAAAAGGAATTTTAAAATCCATAATTATATTTGATTTCTAAAGGACTTTATTTTTATGTACATAGACTATTAACAAACTATATTTTTAATGACTATGCAATTTTTGATAAGAAATACCCCTCTATAAATGCATAGTGGAGTGAATTTATTTATATGTGTGGGCATCTATGTGTACTCATTTATAGGTATGTGCACATATGATGATAGCGAAACAAGTTTAAGTAATCATACACCAAATCAGTACTCTACAAAAATAATTTACCACTGTTTAAATATTCCTTCTTAAATAGAGCTGTAAGGTATAAAAAAATAACACTTAACTAAACTTGCTTTTATAGAGTGGTGATGTACTCTAGCTTTGCTAATGGGCTGACATCATTTAAGCAGATATGAAAGGCGCAAATGCACTTAGAAAAATCTGCATTTTTATCATACAAACTCTTCCAGTTTTAAAGGAACATCATAGTACAGAGCTTCACAAGTTTTTTTTTTTTAAATAAAAGCAACCAAAGAACAATTGCACTTCAGCATGAAAAACAGAACAAAGGACAATATCTTTTATCTCTTGTCAGAAAGCCTTTTTGAAAACAAATCATCCAACTTTGGGCACCTTCAAAGAAGTAAGCATTTCAGTAAGAAAATTTCAAAAGTATATAGCACTATAACTATTTATCATTACAGAAATGACTGCATACATAATGAGCATATCAAACCCACTTACATATTACATCTCTAAGTGGGCAATTGAGCTCTGTCAAAAACTTTCTTTCATATTTGTTATTTGATAAATACGACCACATGTTAAAATGTACATTACGAGTCCTATACAGTCAAAACAGTCTGCCTCTATTCTAAAAATTAAATTTAAAGTATTATTTTTGTTTTTATCTAAATATCCCAAGATTTCATGCATATGAAGTTCTGTAAAGTGAAAACACTACAGTACATCATCAAGGAGTTTGGACAGTGGCTTATATTGCATGAAATGGTATTTATGCTTCCTGGTTTTTTTTCTTTATTAAGGTATTAGATATGTGTCCTTATCCCCCCAGTAACTCCCCACTCATGTCCTCACCCTCCTGGTGTCTGTATCCATTGGTTAGGCTTACATGCATGCATACAAGTCCTTTGGTTGATCTCTTCCCCTTACTCCCACCCTCCCCTACCTTCCCTTTGAGTTTTGATGGTCTGTTTGATGCTTCTCTGTCTCTGGATCTGTTTTTGTTCATCAGTTTATGTTCATTATATTCCACAAATGAGTGAGACCATGTGATATTTATCTTTCTCTGACTGGCTTATTTTGCTTAGCATAATGCACTCCAGTTCCATCCATGCTGTTGCAAATGGTAAGAATTCCTTCTTTTTTACTGCAGCTTAGTATTCTATTGTGTAGATGTACCAGTTTTTTAATCCACTCATCTGCTGATGGGCACTTAGGCTGTTTCCAAATCTTAGCTATTGTAAATTATGCTGCTATGAACATAGGGGGGCATATATGCTTTTTGATTGGTGTTTCTAGTTTCTTGGGATATATTCCTAGAAGTGGAAACACTGAGTCAAATGGGAGTTCTATTTTTAGTTTTTTGAGGAAACTCCATACTGTTCTCCACAGTGGCTGCACCAGTCTGTATTCCGACCAGCAGTGCACGAGTGTTCCTTTTTCTCCACATCCTCACCAGCACTTGTCATTTGTTGATTTGTTGATGATAGCCATTCTGACAGGTGTGAGATGGTACCGTGTTGTCGTTTTGATTTACATCTCTCAGATGATTAGTGACTTTGAACATGTTTTCATATGTCTCTTGGCCTTCCTTATGTCCTCTTTCGAAAAGTATCTATTTAGGTCCGTTGCTAATTTTTTGATTGGGTTGTTTATCTTCCTTTTGTTAGTTGTATGAGTTCCCTATAAATGTTGGAGATTAAATCCTTATTGGTGATAACATTGGCAAATATGTTCTGCCATGCAGTGGGCTTTCTTATTGTTTTGTTGATGGTTTCTTTTGCTGTACAGAAGCTTTTTATTTTGATGTAGTCCCATTTGTTTATTTTCTCTTTAGTTTCCTTTGCCCTTGGTGCTGTATCAGTGAATATATTGCTTCGGCATCTGTCTGAGATTTTGCTGCCTGTGGATTCCTCTAATATTTTTATGGTTTCTCGTCATACGCTTAAGTCCTTTACCCATTTTGAGTTTATCCCCCCATTGCCTCCCCACCCCCCACTCATGCCCTTACCCCCCTGGTGTCTTTGTTCATTGGTTAGTTAGGCTTATATGCATGCATACAAGTCCTTTGGTTGATCTCTACCCCTTACCCCCACCCTCCCTTACCTTCCCATACTCCCAAAGGGGGTCACCTTGAGCTGTATTAGGTTGGAAGAATAAATATAATTTGAAACTGTGTGAGAACTCATTAGTCAGGAAAAATATTTCTTCTATTTCAAGGAATAGATATCTGGCAAAGTCTGGGGAAATCAATCAAGAATTGGATAATTGCTGTGCTCCAAAGATCAGGGCTGTGTCATTGTTGACAGACAATAGTGTTTATGCCTCAACACCTTAAATAACAAGCACAGTCATGAATTTGCTCAGACACATATTACTTAAGCACTTCCTTCAAGTAACAAAGACAGTTCTGGGTCATTAGGGTGATATTTTTTTAAATGTTTTAATTCAAAGAAAATGGGAGAAATTCAATTTAAATATTGGACCGACACTTTTCCAGATTTTAGCCAATGTATTTATTTGTATAGTATCAAATATATGTATTCTAGAGGCCAGATGCATGAAATTCATGCAAGAGTAGGCCTTCCTTCCCCCGGCTGTCACACCAGCTTCCCTCTGGCACCTGGGACCCAGGCTTCCCTCGCAGCCCCAGCTTTGTCTGGAAGGTCGTCCAAAAGGATGTCTGGAAGGACGTCTGGTCTAATTAGCATATTACGCTTTTATTATTATAGACTAGAGGCCCGGTGCACAAAAATTTGTGCACTCGGGGGTAGGGGGTCCCTCAGCCCGGCCTATGCCCTCTTGCAGTGTGGGATCCCTCAGAGGATGTCCACCTGCTGGCTTAGGCCCGCTCCCTGGGGGATCGGGCCCAAGCTGGCAGTCAGACATCCCTCTGGCAGCCCAGCAGCCCTTGGGGGATGTCCACTTGCCAGCGGGGAGCAGACCTAAGCTGCAGTCGGACATCCTTAGTGCTGCTGAGGAGGCGGGAGAGGCTCCCGCCAACACCGCTGTGCTGGCAGCCATCAGCCTGGCTTGTGGCTGAGCAGAGCTCCCCCTGTGGGAGTGCACAGACCACCAGGGGGCATTAAGTATCTGCCCCCTGGTGGTCAGTGTGTGTCATAGTGACCAGTCATTCCCAGTGGTTCTGCTGTTAGGGTCAATTTGCACATTACCCTTTTATTATATAGGATGGGTGCTGGATTTTGTCAAATGCTTTTCCTGTATCTATTAATATGATATGATTTTTATCCCTCATTTTATTTATGTGGTGTTTCATGTTAATTGACTTGCATATATTGTACCAACCTTGCATCCCAGGAATAAATCCCACTTGATCATGATGTACGATCTCTTTAATGTATCTCTGAATTTGGTTGCTATTCTTTTGTTGAGGATTTTTGCATCTATGTTCATCAGGAATCTTAGTCTATAATTTTATTTATTTGTAGTGGCTTTATCTAGTTTTAGAATTAGGATAATGCTGGCCTTGTAAAAAGAACTTGGGCATCTTCCCTCCTCCTGAATTTTTGGATTAGTTTCAGAAGAATAGGTGTTAGGTCTTCTTTCAATGTTTGGTAAAATTCACCTGTGAAGTTATATGGTCCATAACTTTTGTTTATTGGAGCCTTTGTTTATTGCTTCAATTTTATTAATTATAATCTGTTCAGATTTTCTAATTATTTTTTATTCAGTTTTGGGATATTGCATGTTTCTAGGTATTCATGCATTTCTTCCAGACTGTCCAATTTGTTGGCATATAGTTGTTCATAATATTTTCTTATAAACCTTTATATAGCTGTGATGTCAGTTGTTACTTTTTTCTTTCATTTCTGATTTTATATATTTTGGTTCTCTCTCTTTTTTTTCTTCATGAGTCTGGCTAAAGGTTTATCCATCTTGTTTATGTTTTCAAGAAACTAGTTATTGGTTACATTGATCTTTTATACTTTTTTAGATTCTATTTTATTTCTGCTCTGATCTTTATTTCATTTTTTTCTACGCACTTTCACTTTGTTGTTCTTTTTCTAATGTCCACTTACCAGCAGGGAGCAGACCTAAGCTGCAGTCAGACATCCTTAGCGCTGCTGAGGAGGCGGGAGGGGCTCCCACCACCACTGCTGTACTGGCAGCCATCAGCCTGGCTTG
>NW_005354999.1:912274-952853 GCF_000412655.1 Myotis brandtii
AGCCTCTCCTTTTTTTCTTTTTCTTTTTCTTTTTATTATGGGATTTATTTACCTTCTATAGCTGTCACTGGATCTGAGAGCTGGCTCCAGCTCTGAGGCCATGGCTGGCTGAAAGCAGGTATCTGGGTTTGTTTAGCTTCTATAATTGAAACATTGTTGCTTCCGGAGCTCAGAGCTGGGCCGCGGCAGGTGGGGAACCTTGGCTTCCTCCATCACTGGAGCAAGCAAGCCTCATGTTCGCTTCAGCTGTGTGGCTGCCGGCCGCCATCTTTGTTGGCAGTTAATTTGCATATCTCGCTGATTAGCCAATGGGAAGCATAGCGGAGGTATGGTCAATTACCATGTTTGTCTATTATTGGATAGGATACACACACACACACAAACACACTAGTATATGGTGTTATTCTGTGTAGTGTCTAAGTTGTTCCTTTTCCATGCTTTGATTCCAAAGAGATAGAAAAAAAGAAATGCTTTTGTCAAATAAATACCTTTTTTTTTTTTTCTGAATACCAGTCTCTCCCTCATCTATTTCAACAGGAAAATGCATAATACCTAGCACACGGTAGGTCCTTAAAAAAAATAAGTAATGTTATACTTTTCTTCATGATAAAAAGCGGTTTTTAAATATGTTGTGAAAAAATCTAGTTTTTCATTTTAATATTTTGTTTTGTTTCAATTTCAATCTGTTGCTGATACTTTGTAAAATGCAATAATTATACATTAGGATTACTCTTTACCAGTAGTTCTTTATGGCTCTTCAGTAGTGTCCTTTCACTCATACACATAGGAAAACTAAGCTGAAGACTTAAAGGGACCCCTCTGCAGATCATGGGAGCACTCCCTCCACTTCCTCTCTAGTTGTCTTCCCTGCAAACTCTAGCCACCTCGATCTGCCCAAACTCCAAATCAGCAGAATCAGCAGGCTCTGTTTCTCACTCCTGTACTGTGGCCTAGTGAAGCATAGTAATCCCTCCTTTGGAAAACTGCTGTTTGAACTACTCTGTTATTCTCAGTCTCTCATTCTGTAGGTAAACTCTGTTATTTTTAGACTATAAAATAACTTCATTTTTTTTGCTTGAATAGAAAAGATAAACTTAATTGTCTGACCTTGCAAGCTAGCCATCTAACTGATACACTGATATGGATGCCAGGTGTCTGTATAGATATGATATGGTACTCAAAGTTACAAGTTGTCTGTATAGATATGACAGATGTTTGATTTGATATGATATGTACTCAAGGTTACAAGCTGTCTTACACAAAGAACTAGAAGGATATAAAAAGAAAATACTCCCTCCTATGTTTGTTCAGAATTTGACAGAGGTACTCTGCTCTGAACCTGCACTCAATAAAGAGGACTCCTATCTAATTGGCTGATTAAGGCATCTTATCCAGCTCGATGATTTGCGATACAACACTGAAACCCCTTCTTATAGTGAGTACCATCCAGGGTTTACCTAGTTTATTTCCTCTCTCTCAGGGATCACAGTTCTGCTCTGCCTGTTAAGCAATGTCTAGAAAATATTGTTTCATACATATTATCTGGTTCTCTAGTGTTTTTTTTAAATTGCAGTTTATTTTCAACAAGTTTATTTTGTATCTGTGTACAGCACAATGGTCAGACAATCTTATTGGTTTTTTAGGTTTTGAATGAAGGAGGGTAAATTTTTTCCAGATAGTCCATTTCAGGGAATAGTAGCAAAAGTCCTCCTTCATCAGTAGAAGCTATTTTCTACAAATGTAGAATTCTAGCTCTAGTTTTGTTTGTTTGTTCTGGTTTGTCATGTGTTTTTGTTCTCCTGGCCCTTTAAGCTGTTATTCAATTGTTTCCATTAAATCAATTTGCATTCATTTCATCCCTCCAGGGAATGTGTCACCTCACCAAGACTCCATTCTTTTTCTTTTCTGTCAACCCCTTCCCTCTTCTGATTATTTATATCAAGCTTAAATTTCATGATGCTTTCTTATTAACTCAATCAATAAATTTTAAAAATTCATATGTTTAATTTTTCTTAGTTTTGGCATGTTTATATGTTTGTGTGCGTGTGTGTGTTTTAGATTTTCCACCTATCTTTAACATTCTTATGTTAATCTATTATTTTCTGTAGAATCTTTAATATTTTATCGTAATTGTTTTAAGAGCCTCTGCTCCCAATTCAAACATCTTGGTCATTTGTGGGTCTATGTCTATGTAATAATTTTTCTCTAGATTCTGGGTCAAACTCCTTTGATTTCTTCATGTTTAATACTTTTTAATTACATCACATACATTGAGCTATAGTACTCATAGAAACTAAGTACTCTTGTTATTTTTCTTTGAAAAGTGTTGACTATTTCTTATCAGGAAGCAAACTCTATGTTGTGGAGGACTGGTTTTAAATATTATTTTATGTTAGCTCTTAGGCCCAGAGCACAGTCCTTAGTCTGGGAATGTGTTCCTACAGCTGAAGTATGGTTCCTATGGGACTCCAGTGGAAATCTAAAGGTCTTTCACTAATTTTCTCACAAATCCAAACTGTGTCTCTTTGCTGGGCATCAGAATTTTCTACGGAGTAGTTATAGCCTTTTTGGTCCTACAGTTCTGTGAGCTATTTGTGCTCTACTGCCACCTGCAGTGGGTATGTTTGGGTATGTCAGTCACAGATTTGTGTAGAGATTGCAGAGATTTTGAGGAGTTCCTCAGAGCATAGATTCTCTGCTTTTCCCAAAGAGCCTCCAGTATAGCATACCCAAATGCTAAATTCCGATTTCTTAGCCCAATAAAACTGTTAGTTTCTGTAGGATAGGATCTCTATCTCCCATGTCTCACAAAAGCTGAAAAATCCCTTCCAGGGAAGAGCCAGAGAAAATGTGGTTCTCCCAGAGTGGCTATGTTCCTTTAAAGACCGTAGCTCTTCCAGTTTCTGTCTTCTATTCTTTGCCCCTTATGAACTTCAAACTCATTTTTCTTATTTTGTCTACAGTTGTTGTTGTTTTTTTTTACTGTTAGCAGAAGAGTACAATAAAAACTCTAAGAGACCAAATTCAATGTTTATATTTTGAATGAGACATTAATTTTACTGAATCTTACAAATTAGAATATTTCTTTTTTCCAGCTTGTTTGATATATTGTACTATATATCCTATAATTTTTCAAGTGTTAAAAATTCTAATTTGGCCACTAAATTTAATATTCTTTCCTTTTCTTTGTGACCTTCAAATAAACTTCTCTGGCATTGGTACCAATGAGTTAAGGTACAGATAATCCTCTTTTTCATCATTTGTGCATTGACTCCCTTCAAAGAGAAATAAACCTCTGTTCAAAAGAATGCTGAGTTACTTAGGTACCATATGCCTAGTATCTCGGAATTCTGACCAATCTACACTAATAAAAGACAAAGATGCTAATCGACCATACCTTAACTATGCCCTAAGCCACGCCTGCCAGCCAATCAGAGTGACTATATGCAAATTAACCCAACCAAGATGGCAGCCGACAGCCATGGAGCTGGAGCAAGCCAGAGGCTTGGTTGCACGGGCGATGGAGGAAGCCATGGATTATAATTGCACATGGATTATAATTCTGTGTAACTCCAGAGGGCAGCACCAAGTATTTAGAAATTATACAAAGATACATGTGTGCTCAAAATAATAAAATAGCCTATAAATTCATTTAAAACTTGAACAACTCTGTAAAAGAATTCAGTAGATAAGTTTTCTCTGAGAAAATCTCTAAGGTCCTCGCAGACACTGAGAGGCTATGACTCAGTTACTTTGGAAGAGTAGAATACTTTCATTTCAAAGTTAAACCTTTTGGCTTGAAGCTCAGCATGCATTTACCCTATATTCAAGTCAAAGCTTCTTAGAGTAACTTTTATATAAATAGTAATCTCTTTTGAAGTATTAATATATTAGTAAAAACAAGAAATATCTCAGGTGACTTATTCATGATTTTACACATCACTCTTTTGAAAGGGTAGGATATAATTACATATTTTCAAATGAGCTTTTATATGCATTTAAAAAAACATACTAGTGTCCTGGTGCATGGATTCATGCACAGTGAAAGGAAATTAATCAGAAGAAATATTTTAATATTGTTATTTGTCCTTTCTCTATAATAGAAGTGTCAACCAAATTCACAGTTGACAATGACAGATCAAAACACATGCGTGTTATTGGCACCAGCGAGAGCTTTATATGTATTGTGCATGCGCGAGTCAATGTTTATTTTTAAATTGCCAGTGTGCGTCATATATACCGGTCGGTCGGTCAGTCAGTTGGATGGTCGGACGGACATACAGTCGGTCACTTAGCCTTTTATATAGTATATAGATAAAAGGAAAGTCTTAAATAAAATAATCTGAATCCTATAACATTCAATTAATTAAATTATATTGGTAAACTTTTGGGGAGAAATCCCTCAGAGAAAATATAATCCCTAATTTGTATATTGTAAATTTACATTTTCTCATTGAAAATGGTTATTGCCAAACTCCCCACAATCATGGAATATGGTCATAAATGCAGACAACCAGATATTTGATACATTTGACTTTAACAAAGTATTTTAATTAAATGTGAAATAATGAAAAGACACATGCATATTATTGATATCACACATATGCACAAATGTTGTAATATTGGGTTAATAGTTGTTATAGAGGTAATGTTTCCAATTTAACACTAACAGAGAAGCTTCTGAGTTATTTTAACTGCAATAATAATTTTATCTGAAATTTTTTAAAATTTAAGTCTCAAACCTTCTTTGATGAAAATAAAAAGATTGACTTTTAAATATTTTAAGCCATATCTATTACATTTTTCAGTTAATCTGTGCTTATTCTTCAGTATCAACTCAAAGATATTACTAATTATCACCCTGGAAGGTGGCTCAGTCTGTTGTAGCATCATCTCATACATTAAAAGGTTGTGGATTTAATTCCTGGTCAGAGCACATACCTAGATTGGAGTTCAATCTCTGGTCAGGGTTCATATGGGAGGCAACTGATTAATATCTTTTTCTTTCTCTCTCAAAAATCAATTAAAAAACATATATCCTTGGGTGAGGATTAAGAAAAAAAGATATTACTATTTACCCACCTATTTTCTGCTTGTTGGTCTTTTAAACCCATTTTCTGTTTTAATTTTTATACTGGAGAAGTTCATTCAAAAGTTAAGATAAAATATTTAAGATCTTTTTGCTATCTGCATTAATTCTGAAACATCCCTTTTATGTACACAAAAATATTTCATACATATTTTTTAAAACTAAGAAGGTCAAGAATGAACATATATTGCTTCTGGGGAAAAAGGGAGGGTTCAGCAAAATTTTAGAACAAGAATGGTTGGGGGAGGGGTCCTCAGGGCCTTGACCTAATTTCATCTGACCAGAGGCAATTAATCTGCAAGATGATCCTGCTCTGGCCTAAAGAATGCAGCCAGCAAAGGAGTAGCTAGAGAACACTTGTGCTTACTCCATTCCCAGTGAACACTCTGACTGGGGAATAACTGCTTTGAAGAGTCAGGAAGAATTCATGCTGGAAAGTTTTAGTCTATATTATTCTCATTCGACAACAATTAGGTCAACAGTTTTCTGATTCTAAAAAATAAAACATTTTCACTATACAATTCTAAGTATAAATTTAATCTATATAATTAACCACAGTCTAGATTACCATCAGAATTTCGTGAGAGAAAAATAATCTGTCAGCCCTGACCGGTTTGGCTCAGTGGATAGAGGTCAGCCTGCGGACTGAAGGGTCCCAGGTTCGAGTCTGGTCAAGAGCATGTCCCTTGGCTGCGGGCACATCCCCAGTGGGAAGTGTGCAGGAGGCAGCTGATCGATGTTTCTCTCTCATCGATGTTTCTAACTCTCTATCCCTCTCCCTTCCTGTCTGTAAAAAAAATCAATAAAATATATTTTTTTTAAAAAAGAAAAATAATCTGTCAGTTCCTCAAATGATTAAACGTCGAGTTACGTATGACCCAGTGTGGTGACTTTGTTAAGTTCACATTTGTTGAGCAGAGCTCTGGGATGCTGGATGGTGAGCCATGGTTAAACAAAAATGTCAAAGGAAGTGAAATAAATAAGTTTATTACAAATCATGGAGGTGTATAATACGTGCCTCGAGGGGCCACGTAGACATGTCAGGGCAAAGTAGAGAGAGCACGAGAGGACCTGGGCACAACCCTTTATTAGGATCTGCAGGGGTTCCCAGGCTAAGACTAGATTGGTCTATTCAAATAAAAAAAGAGCTCAGCTTGCAGGGGTCCACATGGAAGTCTTTAGATCAGTGGTTCTCAACCTGTGGGTCGCCACCCCTTTGGGGGTCAAACGACCCTTTCACGGGGTCACCTAAGACCATCTGAAAACACATATATAATTACATATTGTTTTTGTGATTAATCACTATGCTTTAATTATGTTCAATTTGTAACAATAAAAATACATCCTGCATATCAGATATTTACATTACGATTCATAACAATAGCAAAATTACAGTTATGAAGTAGCTACAAAAATAATTTTATGGTTGGGGGTCACCACAACATGAGGAACTGTATTAAAGGGTTGCGGCATTAGGAAGGTTGAGAACCGCTGCCTTAGATGGAAGGAGAGAATGTTATCAAGAGCATGAGCTCCAGGGAGGGGCTAGTGCCAGTTCAAGACCCCTGCAGGTCACAAGGCCACACAAAATAGATCCCCCAGCAGTAATATTATGGAGTGGTTCAAGTAAACTATCTACACCCAGCAATTTTACTCCTAGGTTTGTGTACAAAATACACGTCTACACTGAAACTTGTATAGGAAAGTTAATAATGACACAATTCATAAGAGCAAAAAGGTGGAAACAACCCAAATATTCATCAACAGATGAATAGATGAACAAAATGTGGTATATCTATACAGTTGAATATTATTTGGCCATAAAAAGAATGAATTACCAACACATGCTAGAAAACAGATAAATCTCAAGAATATATTGTACAACGTGAAAGAAGCAGTCACAAAAAAATCATATGTTGCATGATTCTATTTGTATAAAAGTCCAGAATAGGGAAATCTATAGTGACAGGAAGTAGATTAGTGGTTGCTAAGGGCTGAGGGTAGTGATAGTTACAGGATAGAATAGGATTTTGTTGAGATAATAAAAATGTTCTACAAGTGACTGTGGTGATGGTTGCATATATTTTGTGATAATGTTATAAAGCACCAAATTGTACACATTAAGTGAATGAATTGTACGGTATATGAATTATTGTCATAACAAAGCTGTTGACAAAAAAAAGTCTCTATGAACAGTGCAGTTTCTGCCTTATTGAGAACAAGAAAGAGGGCAATCAGAGTTTAAAAAATATGTCAGACAGTTTGCACAGACAGGAGTGAAAGAACGAATAGAATCAAAGTCATACTAGGCTTGTGCACTGGTTTTTTGAGAAACAAGGATCAAGGTCTGCTATATCAAAGCCCACATTCATCATTCTAGAAAAAAAAAAGTTGTTGGTCAAAATTAGAGGTAGACAGAAAGAAAATAGCCTGATAAGCAAAGACTAAAGGAGATGTGAAGGATAAAGCGAAGAGTTATGAGACAATTTTGAATTAGATCCTTTAAAAATGATCCCTGGGGATCATTTAAAATGAAGCCTGCGGGAGACTGATAATCTTTCATATTGAAGTTATCTCTACACAATGTTTAATAAATACCTATTTTGAGTTATCCCAATGATTCATTTATTCTATTTTAATTACTAACTGCTTGCTTTTATAAATACAAGCTAATGACTTGATGGCTAATCAGGAACAATGATACTGAGCCCTTGCCTTAGGTGATGTGGTTCCATTTTCAAGAGGTAGAAGTAGAAATCTCATTAAAAGTAAGTCTGAAATGAAAAGAAAATAACCGATGGAGTCAGATCCTTGACTCAATTTTTATGAATTTCAGTGAAAGAGATCTGTGCCCACATATATATACTCACAAAAGCTAAACATAAAATAGTGAGGCATTTGATCAGTATATACTGCTTCCTGTGTACCACTCCTTTTTTTTTTTTTTTTCAAATCACTGGTATTGTAGAGAGATGAGTCATCTTCTTACTGAACAGCACTATTGTGAAAAATATATAAAAATCTGAGGAAGAATACAATGGCATTTTCTTATGCTATTATATGGGCATTGCAGATTTTAGGATCCTTTTGATTTTAAATTCTGTATAGGCTATGAGTATAGCAAGAGATAAAAGAGGGGCATTTATTAAAGTGCAGGCAACTTACTAGTATGCTGCTGTTCTCTGTTGTCCACTGTTGCTATGGTAACAATGCCTACTGTGCAAAAAAGAGTTGGGTAGTTGTAACTACCCACTGTTTCTATGTCTTTGAATGGGGACACAATGCTACTAGATTGGAAGCATCATAAACAAGCTTAAATTTAAACATTTTAAAAGAGGATCATAATGCTAGCTTAGAACAGAGGGTTTTGTTTTTAATATAAGCCTAATAGGAAAAAGAATGCATATTTCCTAAGCATATGAAGCATAATTATTTAAGCATAATTATCAGATAAGATAGGCAAGGAAAAAGAAGGAAGTTATAGATTTGTGTTATCCATTTCTATAACTTTTTGATGCAATTCCTCATCGCTTCAATAGGCAATAAATTATTTTGACTACAGGACGGAAATTGACAATGCAGTCCAGTGTATTCTGACTTTGTAGAATATATTCTATAGCTATATTTTATGACTGATCGTCTGCCTAATAAAATTACAGTGCAGCATAATAAACTCTGGAGGGGAAATTTCTATTTGTTTCAAATACTCCAAAAGAAAAAAATATATATAACCACAAATATATATAACACTGATTTTGCAATACTATATTACTTTCTCAATTGTCAATAATAATCCAATTTCTGTTACTTTCAGCTCAGTGAACTTTTGAGTAACTGACAGAAAGTATGAAGCTTAGCTTTCAATGAAATACTTTTCTATTGCCTTTAAGATATTTGTCTTACCATACTGAAGGCACTTGCTAGTCCCAAGTATGTTTTTATTTATCTCATGCTCAAATAAGTGAGCTAGAAAACTGAGCCAGAACAGGGAATGTCAATGAGTCAATAAGTCGTCTTTGTTTTATAAATTTTGGATGTGACCTTGGAGTAACTACAACCCTGATTAAATTTCACCCTTTACTTCAGATCTTCACCTGCCCAGCTGAATGTGACTTGACAAATGCAAGATGACAATGACTTGAAATTTATGACCATGGATATAAACTGAGCATTGATGTTGGTCCAGCAATCATGCTGTATCGCCTTCTCTACACGAGGATTTCACACCACCTCTTCTGTCCTTAAATTTCAAACATTTCTCCCCATCTTTACTGTCAGCTGATGAATTTTTTTCTCCTTTACTATAAGACATAAGCAGTAAGAAGAGAACCACTACACATACTTACCACCACATTTATCCTCATGCCAGCAAATTGTACTATAAATTCTGCCATTCTGCCTTTTATTGAGATAAAATATATGGATGATCTAAAGGCAGTTACTCTATTTATGCCTTATTTGTTTTCTCCTACACAAGGATTCTATCCCAACAATTCTCTCATTATTCATTTTTCCTCTTGACTGTATTTTTCCCCAAAAAGTACAACCATACTGTAAGTACTATCTTTTAAAAAAATCTTCAAACTTCTTGAAAGAGATGATTACGCTTTCTGTCTCTAACCACTCTCCTTCATTCTTTTATACCCATTTTAACCCAACTCTCTTACCACTCCACTATAACCATGTCAATGTTGCAAATGATTCAATTGTTAAATTCAATGGTTAATCCTCAGATCTCACCTTAGTTGGCCTGTCAGCAGCAAAGAAGAAATGATCATCCGGTCCTCCTAGATGTCAAGGCACCATACTCTGGCCTTCTGTTACTCACTGGGGTATTTAATTTAAGACTCATTTGCTACATCAACCACTTTCACCTAACTTCTTTTCACAGAAGTACCCAAATGTCAGTATTTGTTTACATACAGCGGTTCTCAACCTGTGAGTCGCGACCCCTTTTGGGGTCGAACGACCCTTTCACAGGGGTCGCCTAAGACCATCGGAAAACACATGTATAATTACATATTGTTTTTGTGATTAATCACTATGCTTTAATTATGTTCAATTTGTAACAATGAAAATACATCCTGCATATCAGATATTTACATTACGATTCATAACAGTAGCAAAATTACAGTTATGAAGTAGTAACGAAAATAATTTTATGGTTGGGGGTCACCACAACATGAGGAACTGTATTAAAGGGTCACGGCATTAGGAAGGTTGAGAACCACTGGTTTACACTCACTCTTGCGCTGATTCTCAACCTGTACACACCATCTACTAGTATATGATAACTATATGTAAATTCTCCAGCCCAGTATTTTATTCTAAACTTCAGACTCATGCCCTACTTGGTTTTGCTCAATGGATAGAGTGTAGGCCTATGGACTGAAGGGTCCCGGGTTCGATTCCAGTCAACGGCACATACCCAGGCTGTGGGCTCAATCCCCAGTAGGGGACCTGAAGGAGGAAGCCAATCAATGATTCTTTCTCATCATTGGTGTTTCTCTCTCTCTCTCCCTCTCCCTTCCTCTCTGAAATCAATAAAAAAATATTTTTTAAAAAAATAAATAAAAATTAAAAATAAACTTCAGACTCATATATACAGCTGCATGCATAATATCTCCACTTGGGTATCTCAAAATATCTAAGTCAACATAGTCATTAATTTACTTTGGATCTCACTCTCTAACCCTGCTCATCTTTTAGCTTTTTCCAATGAAATAATCATAATGCCATTCTTCTGCTTACTCATAGCAAAAACTAAGTTTCATTATAAAAGTTTATCATTTCTTATTTTCCTGGGGGCCTTAAATATTTAACTATCATGCAACAACTCTACTTTAGATAATAATAAGTTATTGCCTATTTTGTTAGATATTAATACAGCAACCTAGCACTTAGCATCTATCCTATATAATGAAAGTATAATATGCTAAGTGTGTGATTGATTGGCCGACCGTTTGGTTAACCGCTCAACCAGTTGGTATGACGTGCACTGATCACCAGGGGACAGATGCTCCGACTAGACACACCCGGGGGCCCTCCTGCGGTCCCTCCCCAGCTGGCCAGCCCCGATCGGCCCTGATCAGGACTGGGTGAGATAGCCCTGACCAGCCCCAATCGCCAGTCAGGCGGAGGGACCCCACCTATGCATGAATTCATGCACCAGGCCTCTAGTTAATAATGAAGTCAGTTTTGATTGTTGTGGACAAAATTTTGAATTAGGCTTTACTTTTCTTGCTATGGAATTCTAAATGGAATATTTTTGGTTGTTTTTCCTTTCAGTTCCATTTTTTTCCCCTGGCTTTCATAGTTTTCTGATGACAATTTTGCTGTTATTCTTTTCTTTTCTATATAGTGTCTTTTTTCTAACTGTATATAAGATTTAATTTTTGTAACTGATTTTTAGCAACTTGATTATGATGAGCCTATGTGTGTGTGTGTGTGTATGTGTGTGTGTGTGTCTTTTAATGTTTCTTTTGCTTGGGGTTTATTCACTTTCATGAATCTGTAAATTTATAATATTCGCCAAAATTAGACATTTTCAGCCTCTAGTTTTTCAGATATTTTAAATATATTTTTATTGATTTCAGAGAGGAAGGGAGAGGGGGGAGAGAGAGATAGAAACATCAATGATGAAAATCTTTGATCGGTTACCTCCTGCACACTCCCCCTACTGGAAATCAAGCCCGCAACCTGAACATGTGTCCTTGACTGGCATTGAACCTGGGACCCTTCAGTCTGCAAGCCGACACTCTATCCACTGAGCCAAACCGGCTAGGGCTAGGTTTTCAGATATAATTCTCTATATTCTCCCTCCTCCACCATTTCTTCTCTCCTGGAACTCCAGTTACATCCAGAGTAGACTGCTTGATTTTGTCTCACAAGCCAGTTTGTGTGTTTTTTGTTTTGTTTTTCAGATTTTTTTCTCTTTGTATTTTACTTAAAATAGTTTTATTTTATGTCTCCAAATTTACCATCCATGATAAAACTTTGATTTTTTTTCCTGATGAAATTCATGTCAGACTTCTGATTTATAGAATTTAAAGACAATAACTTTGTTTCTTAAGTCACTAAGTTTATGGTCATTTTCTATAGCAACAATAGGAAATGTAACACAGAGGAAGGAGTTAAAACATCTGACATGTGGCACTTTCCAATCATTTTGTTAAGTGGGGACAGAAAGGAGATAATGCTCAAAGTGGAAGAAAAAGAAGCTCAGCAATTCAGTTTATTCATTAACAAGATATCTGGAATTCTACTTAGTACACTAATGATGCTTTTATAAGAAGAATTTCCTTTCTTATGGAAAGTTCTTAATAATATGTCTGTGGATAAAGACTGATTATATTAAATAAGCCAAGTGTCTGTATTTATGAAGCTTAGTTCCTAAAATAATATCACATAAGTTTATACAACTTCCTTAAGATATTTTATAAGTTACATAGCACACACCTCTAAGGAAATGGCCTGTACACCTTACTTATATACCTTCTTTAACCTGAGAGAGGAAGGAACATTCCAGGATGTTGAAGTCATGTTACTGGTAGCTGAATAAAAAAGGTTCTACTTTTTTTTTCTTTTTAAATAAAGACTATAATTTACTCCACGGCTATATTTAAGACTTATTTTTTAAAAGCAAAAAATATAGTTTCATGTTAGGTAAGGAGACAAAGGAATTAGAACATTTTAATTTTTCCCTTCTGCCATAGACTCAGCATAATCGTGTAACCATCAGAATACACAATAGTGACTTGTGTATAGTCACAAATAGTAGGTTAAAAAAGACTGATCTGTTTTTCAGGTTTTTCATGACATGAATAACCAAGAGAAGGACACTTACTCCAGCTTAAATGTTAGTGATATAAAGTAGCTCCAGTTCCTTGGTTTTGAAAAATTTGAGATCCATGCCAGAGGCAGAGAAGTAAGATATAAAGAGGAATTAGCTAAATACAGAGGTATTTAGATACTCTAAAGTATCCAACATCACTAATCATTAGGAAAATGCAAATCAAACCACAGATATCTTATACCTGCTAGAATGGCTTTTATAAAAAAGATAAGATTCAACACATGCTGGCAAAGATGAGGAGAAAAAGGAACACTCATTCACTGTTGGTGGGAATGGTACAGCCACTATGGAAAACAGTATGGCCCTTCCTCAAAAAAATTAGAAATAGAACTACCATAAGATCCCGAAATCCTGCTTCTGGATATATCTCTAAAGGAAAGGAAATCACTAACTTGAAGAGATGTTTGCATCTCATGTTTATTGCAGCATTATTTATAATAGTCAAGACATGGAAACAACCTATGTGTTCATCTATAGACAAAGAAGATATATAGATATATATAGATATATATACACACACACACACACTAGAGGCTCAGTACATGAAATTCATGCACGGGTAGGGTCCATAGGTCCATACCGCCATCAGGGCTGATCAGGACCTTCCTTCCCCCAGCTGTCGGCAGCCGGCTGCTGGCCGGGGCTTTCCTTCTTCCGGCTACCAGCTGGGGCCATCTTTCTCCCAGCTGCCGCTGCCGGCCAGGGCCTTCCTTCATTCCGTGCCACCCCCTGGTGGTCAGTGCATGTCATAGCGAACGGTTAAACTTCCGGTCGGTTGAACTCCCAAGGGGACAATTTGCAAATTAGCCTTTTATTATATAGGATGGATGGACATATATATGTGTATGTGTGTGTATGTGTGTGTGTGTGTGTAAAGCATTCAGCCATAAAGAAAGAAGAAAACTGCCATTTGTGACAATGTGGATGAAACTTTTAAAGGCATTATGCTCAGTGAAATAAAAGAAAGACAAACAGCATATGATCTCACGCAGATGTGGAATCTAAAACACTTAACTTATAGAAATAGAGAAAAGATGGGTGGCTGCAGGGAGGGGGAAGGGTGGGTCAAAGCGCTCAAAACTTCCAGTTTTAAATTAAATAAGTTGTGGGGATGTAGTGAACAATATGGTGACTATAGCTAAAATACTGCACTGAATATTTGAATGTAGCCAAGAGAGTAATTTCACAACATACTCATATACAAAATCATCATGCCATATACCTTACACTTACAGAATGTTATATGTCAATTCTATCTCTTAAAAAATCTGTGAAATAAGAAGCAAATTAAAAAGAAATACTTTTTAAAAATTAAAGCAAATAAAAATTCCACGGCGAAAGAAAAAAGAAAAAGACTCACTGAAAATCAGCCAAACTAAAATGCAAAGAAATATGGAACTTGGACACCTGAGAAGTTAGTTAAATGGAGGAAGCTGAAAGAAGAGTCTAGTTCAATATGCCTGTAGGTATAATGTCATCTTTCTGATAGGAGTTTTGAAACATTTGAGGAAGTCTTCATGATTTCTTTTGAAATCTAGCAAGATCTTCAATACCCTCTCTAACCCCAGTCATTCTAAAGTCACAAAGGGCTAGGTGATGGGAGACTGACCCTAAGTTTTTATAGAAGAAAGTAGTCAGGGAGTGATGACATTAAGTAGGATAATTCTTTTAAGGCTTGTCTTATGAGGAATCAGCAGTGCATCTAAGTCTGCTCTATGCATTAGGCCTCTTGTTGTAAAAGGAATTATGGTAACTTAAATAAAGATCTCATAATCAGAGATGCTTTATAAAGAAAATCAATGCTATCTGGTTTGTTAATAAAATTGTACTTGAGCTGGGATTGCATTACAAAGCCCTTTATCAGTATAATTCCTTACCTACTAAAAAAGATCTGATAAGCTGTCACTGTTATATCTAATTCTCAACAAGGAACAAGGTGTAGTTCACAATATGAGGAACCACACTGCAAAGGCACTGCATGGACCAATTTTGGAAAGATTACTTCTCTCTCAGGAAGAAATTATAACCCAAATCTCTGTCATCATCAGGCTGCCATTCTTCCCAGGACAGTTTACCAGGTCACAGTGACCATCTGGCATAGTCTGAACTGCTTCAAGTGCCTGCTTCTAGGGCAAAGGCTATGCTCAAATCTTTCCTCAGGCTGCTGCCTTCAAGCAAGAGAGAAAACTACATATATGTGTGTAATATAAGTACATTATATTTATTTCTACTTATAATATATATTGTGCCATTTTTTCTATAATTATATAATTATCCTGAACAAGTGGTTAAACTTGAGTTGATGATATATTTGTATTCATCCTGGAGATTAGGTTTGGTATGTAACCATATAACCCCCAAAGACCAGTTGCTTTTGGCAACAAAGGCTTCTTTCTTGCTCATACCACCATCCACTGTGGCTTGGATATGGCCCTGCTCGGATGTCATCATTACTAGGGGAGCAAGGCTTTTTCAGCAGCCTCTTTCTGAGACATCACCACTGAGCAAGAGAGAAAAGATGAGGAAAACCATCTACCTATCTATCTAGCTAGCAATCTGCATAGATATGCTTATTTACATTCATCATAGCATACATATGTACATACACATACAAACATATACAGATTGATGTATTCTCGTGTGTGTATATGTGTTTGTGTGTGGTGTGTATATTAGAAAAATCATTGTAAAAATCTACAAAATAATAGTTTCAGGGTCTAAAAAAAAGCAGAGAGAGATCTAATGTGTTTTAAGTGACATGCTGGAATGGCTTGGTTCACAAGAGCCATTTATTTGTATTTCTTTATAACGCCATGTTCACAGGGATTGCACGTTAGTGGCTTGAAGTCAGCCATTGTTGGAGAATTTACACCACAGAAATAAGCCAACACTACAAACCAGGGCTCTTTGATGCCCTCACGCTCCTCCCCAGCACACCACTGCTTAAAATGTAGCAAAATTACATCTGATAAATAGGGATCCTCAATAAAGAATACAGGGTTTAGAATTTTTCTTAAAGCTCTGAGTGAGAAGGAGTCTGAAGATCAGGGCTGATCCCTGGGCAGAAATCATGAGGCTGTCATGCAGACCTCACATGCCACATGGGAGGTGGGAACAGAACCCATAGTCTCGCAGAGCAAAAGGCTTAGCTGTACCACCTGGCTTGTTGCAAATGCAAAGCAAAAAACTGTATTTACTTTTCCAGCTCCTTGAACACAATGTTTACAATGAGGAACCTCAATAGACTCATGTATTTTAAAATGTTTACCTTTGATACATACCACCTGCTTAAAATTTGCAATGAAGTTAATGATCCTGTTAAATCCAGGGTAGATAGGAGACCTGGTGTAAACTTATTCATGGTACAATTGCTTTTGTAATGTTTTACTTTAAAAAAAGCCACACTATCTGCCTCAGAATGTATTTTATAGGTGAAGCTTATTCACAGACTTCATCACTATCAAGTAATAAATATTTTTAATATATGCCTTAAAATTCATTTTGAGTACATTTATATTTATACCTGTATAGATTTTGGTCTTGTCTTCATATATGACATCAGCAGTAGCAAAAAGAAAATATAGTATTAAGAAGCTACATTTGAAGATGTTAAAATTTTCTGTAATTTTAATTACAAAATTGCTCTGAATATTTCCACAACAAAATCTGTGACAGAAAATCACATTAAGACTTTTAATGTACCTAAGACTTTTCTTTTTTAATGTAATATTCTATATATTAACATACATGTCAATAACATTTAGGTGAACAAATACATGTATATGTTTTCAGAGAATGCATATTTCCTAAAATGTTTTTAAATTAACAATATCTTATACATTATTTTGTTTATCTTTTAAAATATATTTTTATTGATTTCAGAGAGGAAGGGAGAGGGAGAGAGATAGAAACATCAATGAGAGAATCATTGATGGGCTGCCTCCTACATACCCCCTACTGGGGTTGATCCCGCAACCCAGGCATGTGCCCTGACCAGGAATACAACCAGGACCTCCTGATTCATAGGTTGACGCTCAACCACTCAGCCACAGCTGGCCGGGCTCTTACACATTCTTTGAATACATAAATATTTCATATCACATATAAATTAATGTATTGATGGGCACTGAAATTTGTTTATTGAGCAGTTTGTAAATTTTAGCATCATAATCAAAGTTATAGGGAAAACTGTTATATAAGTATGTATATAAAAATGTTAATGTTTTTACAAAGGTCATTTTTTATTTATTCCTATACATCTAAGAGGCATTCATGAAAGCTGTATTTTCTCTATCTAGAAAGGTCTACATTGTCTCTCACCCATCTATATCCAATAAGTATCCATTAAATCTATCACAATTATCCTTTCTTTAATAAGATACGATTTTTGTTTCTCTTAACTCCTTTAGATTGTATACTTGTTCAAATGAATTTTAAACCCTTTTAGGAGAGGTATAAACCTTGCTTATTCCTGGTGCACAGTATTTGTGCACTGGCGGGGGGGAGGGTCCCTCAGCCCGGCCTGTACCCTCTCACAGTCCGGGACCCCTTGGGGAATGTCCGCCTGCAGGTGGACATCCCTCTCACAGTCCGGGGCTCTCGCAGTCTGAGACCCCTCGCTCCTTACCACCTGCCGGCAGCAGAGGTGGGAGAGGCTCCCGCCACCGTCGCTGCACTTGCCAGCCATGAGCCAGGCTTCTGGCTGAGCAGTGCTACCCTTGTGGGAGTGCACTGACCACCAGGGGGCAGCTCCTGCATTGAGCATCTGCCCCCTGGTGGTCACTGCACATCATAGGAATCAGTAGTTCTGTTTGGTCGATTTGTATATTATGTTTTTATTATATAGGATCATACTTTAAAAATATTAGGTGTGCAATTAAAATAATTTAATTAGTTTGTTACATATAATTGATTAATCTCTCTAAGACCTAATTCATGAAACAAACCTTCAAATATAATAAACTAGAGGACCAGTGCACAAAAATTTGTGTACGCGGGGGGTCCCTCAGGCCAGCCTGTGCCCTTTCGCAGTCTGGGAGCCCTTGGGAGATGTCCACCTGCTGACTTAGGCCCGTTCCCTGGGGAATCGGGCCTAAGCTGGCAGTCAGAAATCCCTCTGGCAGCCCGGGAGCCCTTGGGGATGTCCACTTGCCAGCAAGGACCAGGCCTAAGCTGCAGTTGGACATCCTTAGTGCTGTTGAGGAGGCGGGAGAGGCTCCCGCCACCACCGCTGTGCTGGCAGGGGTGCTTGGCCAGCCTGGGTGAGGGGCTGAGGGCCATTTTCAAGCTGGCCACACCTCCTTCAGGGTGAGGGTCCCCACTGGGGTGCTTGGCCAGCCTGGGTGAGGGGCTGAGGGCCATTTTCAAGCTGGCCACACCTCCTTCAGGGTGAGGGTCCCCACTGGGGTGCTTGGCCAGCCTGGGTGAGGGGCTGAGGGCCATTTTCAAGCTGGCCACACCTCCTTCAGGGTGAGGGTCCCCACTGGGGTGCTTGGCCAGCCTGGGTGAGGGGCTGAGGGCCATTTTCAGGCTGGCCATGCCCCCCGGCAACCCAAGCTCCCAGCCTCTCCTTTTATTTTTGGGATTTATTTATCTTCTATAATTGAAACTTTGTAGCCTTGAGCGGAGCCAAGGGCCGGCCAGGGCAGGCGGGAAGCTTGGCTTCCTCCATTGCTGGGGGCAACCCAAGCCTCCTGCTGGCTCCAGTTCCATGGCTGCCACCATCTTAGTTGGGTTAATTTGCATATTCGCTCCTGATTGGCTGGTTGGCGTGGCTTGAGCGTAGCAGGGGGATGGTTAATTTGCATGTTTCTCTTTTATTATATAGGATATCTCTTGAAATAGACTGAAAGTTATATTTAACTTTCTAAATAATGGAAGTCAAGGGAGACTTGGGTTTGAAGAAAAACCAAATCTATTGGGAAATAAAACTACCTACTAATCCTTCAGAAACTATAAAATAGTAAAATATTGTGAAAAACCTAACCTACTCCATTTAATTCCTGACATTTGCCAGAGACAGAGCCATCAGATCTAATAGACTTCATCAACCATATAGTTTCTAAGCAACTTATCACTAAGATGAAAGTAAAACGTCCTTATTTATAGGAAAGAATGTAATTGTCCTTATATTATTCCAGTAATACAATTAAACAGAGATAAAAAAATAAAGAAGGATAAAATACAGATAATCCTTAAATGCTAAGCTAAAATTATTGACCTTTGAAAAGCTCACTTCTTTAGCACAGACATAAGTACCTAACCACTTTACCCATTTCCCAGGAGATATTTTTCACTTCAGAAGTACTTCACAAGCCAGAAGAATATTAAGAAAATAATCAAGAGTGGTAAATAATTTAAAAGTAAATAAAAATAATCATTCATTTTCTGTCTCTGTATTTTCAATTTATGTATTAAAGTAGTATGGCCAAAATTAAATGAAAGTCTTTAAAAGTTATCACTGTAATTTTCAATTTAAGTGACCTAAATTTTCATTTATGATAAAACAAGTTCTATAAAGTAATAATTACTATAAAGTATATTAGTCATACCAACCAGTTGCAATTAATTTTTTTTGTAATCATACAGACTTGTAGAGAAATATGAGCATACTCACACTAAAGAGAATAAAAGAATAAAAAGGAGGTCAAATTATTTCCTAAATGTCAAATAGAGACTGTATGTAAAAATGAATTCTGCACTGTAAGATATACAGATTGGTTTTTAGTGGTAAATGCCTTCAAGTGAGGACGATCACAAGCATACAAAGTCTCAGTGAAGGGCAAAAGGTGGATGTTTTAAACCTATGCAGAGAGAAATAAACTTGAAGTCTTGAGACATATTCTCCTTTTTTTATTGTCATAAATTATAAGGAGACACAGATGGTGGCCCTCTATAAATTCATAACAGCCTGAAATAATATAGCCTAGTGTTAGCGATTGGTTATAAATGGTTATAAACTGTTTCTACTTTGAGATTTACCTGAGCATTCCACATGCATATATAACACACAGCAAACTACAAAGCAAAATGAACATGAATTGTTTCCTTTCATTTTCTTTCCCATCAAAATTGCGTGCTTTTTAAATGCTTATTTTCACTATGACTCACTGATGGGTTCAAAAGTAAGAGACTATCTTACTACAGATAAGAGTCACATGTTCTGTTTAGAGCACGGTAAAGAAAAGTGAGAAAACATAAAAGTTTAATATTTTTATATCAAACATATCCTTAATTTTCATGGAACATTTTTAATCCTTACCTGAGGATATGTTTTTATTGACTTTTAGAGAGAGAGAGGAAGGGGAAGAGAGAGAGATCCAGAGAAACATTAATCAGCTGCCTCCTGACCAGGGATTGATGGAACTTGCAACCTTTTGGTGTACTAGAGGACACTCCAATCAACTGAGTCTCCCGGCAACGGCTTTATCCATTTTTAATCCCTAAAAAGTACCAAAGTGAGCCAATTCTGCAATTACCATACAAATTTGGATTTCTCTTTTTACTTATAAATATAAGACTAAACCTTTAACAGACATATTTATCCCTTAGGTAAAATTCCACCTGCTGAAAAGGATTGCCTTCAAGTATATTTAATTCCAGGCTTTCTATTCTAATACTTTGGATTACGTTTTAAAAAATCTATATCTTTAGTTTACAAAGTGGACATATTATAAAGGGAAGGAAAAGCATGTTGTTCTTAGTTCCATATTATTTCTGGGGAAAATATACATTTTAAGAAGTCAACACATTAAATAGAAGAGTTTGGGGTTTTAAAGAGATTCTCACACTTGAAAAATGTCTGAGTCTTTTCCTTTTTGCCATTGAGAATTTAAACTTTAGTTCCTGATGCCCAGAGAGGCTGTACCATCTTGAAGGGGAGAGCGGCTGTGACTAGGAGCTGAGCCTCACCTCCACCCGGGGTGCCCTCGGACACCACCAGGGACCCTACAGCCACACCAGCCAGGGACCTGCTGCCTCAGCTGCGAACCTACAAACACCGAGACTTCAGCCACCCCAGCTGCAAGCCCCTAAAATGTTTGTCCAGGGGGAGACGAAATAGCAGCCGAACAGGTGGACTTGTCCTGCGCCTTCTCACAGATCAGATAAAAGAAACAGCTGAATCAAGTAACATCCACCCGGAATTGGCGAATTAAACACAGCTGGTGAGACAATCTGTGGCTGGAAAGGACAGAGGACTCCTGGAGAACAGTAGGATCAGGGTTCTGGGCTGGAGAGAGAGAGACCCAACTACCAGGATGAGAGGGTCAGAAGAAAACTGCACTGCACCAAGTCCGCATCCCTTGGCGACAGGCGTAACACTCAACTGTGGAAGGGGGTCCACAGGGCTGCTGGCAGCCGGGGAATCTAGATCTAAATTCCCAGCCCTGGGAGGATGCACCCAGAAAGGCAGTCTGAAGTTCTTCACTGTCCATGCAGTGCCAGGGGGAGAGAAACATTCAGGGGCATGGTTGCTCTGCCTTTATGTTTTCCTTGCTTTTACTCACTAAACCCAGTACATAGGATCTTTTAATTACAAACACTCACCAAGGCTGTGATGCAGGTGGAAGTGCAATTTTGTGGAGGCTGGGGAGCAAGACAGGGAGAGGCGACCAGGAATCTAGCTCTGGGACATTCCAGTCCCTCCAACCCTAAACAGTCATTTTTCTCCTGAAGAGCCAGCCCCTCATAACAGCATCTGCAGGGAAACGAGCACAGCAGCACCCAGCCCTGAGCTCTGCAGGGAAACACGGAATCTGAATACCCACAGGGAACCCTCAGGGACTGGGTTGAGGGGCCATTTGGTCCTGAAAACTAATACAGTAACACCTCCACCTAGAGCCATGTCAGAAATAGACCCTTGTGTAAAGACGACTGAAAGCAGGCAGACAAACAAAGCAGGCAGATTAGTCCCGCCTGTCTGAAACCAAGGCTGTGGAGACAGACACAGAGGAGCGGTGATGGGAACTTCAACACGGTGCTAACAGGAAACTGAGAAGTGGCAGACAGAATAGTAGAGAGGGAAATTTTTTTCTTTATTTTTTAACCATTTATTTTTTTGGATTTGTGTTCTTCATTCTATTTTTATTTTTAATTTTTTATCATTATTTTACTTTATCTCATTTTTTCTTTTTTGCCAACATTTTGTTCCTCACTTATTCCTTTTTATCCTGTTTCTCTTCCCCTGTTCCTGCATTAGTTTTTCTCTCTCCTTTCTTTTTACCCGTTTAAAATTGATCATCTTTATCTGATTTTTACATATATATATATTTCAGAGAGAAAGGGAAAGGGAGAGAGAGAAAGGAACATCAATGAGAGAAAATCATTGATTGGCTGCCTCCTGCATGTCCCCTACTGGGGATTAAGCCTGCAACCTAGGCATGTGCCCTTGGCTGGAATTGAACCTGGGACCCTTCAGTCTGCAGGCTGATGCTCTATCTACTAAGCCAAACCAGCTAGGGCTTTATCTGCTTTATTGATGCATTACTATTACTATAGTAGTCTCTGTTGGCTTACGCATATATCAATTTCCTATACCCTGCTATAAGTCCATGCACCCTTCTCTTTCTTTGCTAGCCAATTTTTTAATGCTTTTTTTCCCTCTCCTCACTTGTTCTCTTCTTCTCCTAATTGCTTTATTAGTTTCACTTACAAAACTCAAGCCTATTTGCTCTTTATTTCCCTTTTCCAAAAATAGATGAACATATAGATAGATGAAAGGGGAATTTTAAAAAGTTGATTATTTTATTTTTTTACTTTTCTTCTTATCCACTAATTCTCTTTCTACTTCCTCTATACTGAACCGTGGACATCTCCCCATTCATTCAATTCCGTTACCTTACTTTCTGGAAATAAGCTCTACCTTTTCAGATTCAGTTCCCCACTTTTTTCTGGGTGGTTGTTGTTTGCATTTTTTTGGTTTATTTGTTGGTTTTGGGGAGTTTTCTCCCCATATATGTATATTTGTTCCCTATTTTCCTTCTTTTTCCTTTCTCTCTTACCTTTTTTTTCTTTTCTCAATATCATTTTTGCACTCTTTTCTCTCCCCTAATTCTCTTTTCTCTGGTGGTCACTTTTATTGGGGTTATCGGTGTCGTGAATACATTCGTGTTTTGTTCCCCATGTCATGTCTTGTCGAGTTGTAATTTCTGCATTTTGGTCAACATGGTAGAGAGTGAGCCAAATAACCAGACACCCTGAGAGGAGCAAAAATGGGGAGACAAAGAAACAGCCCCAATACAAAAGAAGAGGAATCACCAGAAAAGAAAGTAAATGAAATGGAAGCAAGCAATTTTTCAGAGAAAGAATTCAGAGCAATGGTCATAAGGATGCTGAAAATGATGGAAGATAAATTCAACAACATGTGTAAGAATCAAGAGGAAATGAAGAAGAACCAGGAGAAAATAAAGAATGACATAGCTGCAATGAAGAACACAATGAAAAGTATCAACAGTAGACTAGAAGCTGAGGACCGCATCAGCAAGCTAGAAGACAAGGTAGAAAAAAACACCCCAAAAGAGCCGCAACTGGAAAAAAAACAAACAAAAAAAAACTCAAAAAGCAGGAGAAGAGCCTAAGGGAGCATTGGGACAACATGAAACAAAACAACATCCACATAATAGGGATGCCAGAAGGAGGAAACTGAGCAAGGAATAGAAAATCTGTTTGAAGAAATAATGACAGAAAACTTCCCTGATATTGGGAAGAAAAAACTCACACAAGTTCAAGAAGCTCACAGAGTCCCAAACAAGATGAACCCCAAAAGACCGACACCAAGACACATCATAATTAAATTGGCAAACACCAACGACAAAGTAAGAATCTTAAAGACTGCCAGAGAGAGACAGAAAGTTACTATAAGGGATCACCCATTAGACTATCAACTGATTTCTCAACAGAAACACATCAGGCCAGAAGGGAATGGAATGAAATATACAAAGTGGTGCAAAGCAAGGGACTGAATCCAAGAATACTGTACCCAGCAAGGCTATCATTCAAAATTGAAGTTGAAATTAGGAGCTTCACAGACAAAGGGCTAAAGAAGTTTATTACCACCAAGCCACCAATGCAAGAAATTCTATAGGGACTGTTGTAAAAAGAAGAAATAGGAAGGGAAGAAGGAACACAGTCATAAAGAATAAAAATGGTGACAAACAACTACCTATCTACACTAATAAAAGAGAAAGATGTAAATTGACCATACCTTCACGATGCCCACCAGCCAATCAGTTGTGAGTATGCAAATTAACCCAACAAAGATGGCATAATCTATCCATGAAGAAACATCAGAAAACCCCCAAAATGAGAAACAAAAACAGGATTGTACCTTCAAAAGTATCATAAATGACAAAGAAAGGGTACAAAATATTCCAAATGAAAGGAGACTAAAGAGATGTGACCACTAAATGAAATACTTGAACGTACATGTGTTCCTATACTAGAGAAAGAAAAAGAAATGCTATAAAGAACATTATCGAGTCAATTGACAAATTGGAATATGCATGGTAGATTAGATAAAATATTGTATTGATGTTAAATTACTGTAGTTGACATGTAAGAGAATATTCCTATGCTTAGCATTGAACTGTTTAAGAATAAAAGGGCGTGATGTATGCAAAAAAAGAGATATTTTATTCTACACTCATAATGCCTCTTGCCTGTATGAGCATTCTCTAATTTTGACAAGCAATTATGTTTCCAATTTTTCCCTGAGAAGAAGAAGAAAAAAAAAAGCATAAGCAAGAAACACACAGAGGAATGCAGTGCATCTCTGGGATAGTAATAGATAATTCAAACCTTCCTATTTTCAGATGCTTGCCACTAGGTGAGAAAATCCATCTGCTGACCGAGTGAAGAATCAGTATAGTCCTGACTTAGGCTGAAAGGAGATAAGCAGCACATAAAACCCTGCCAGTGAATTTCAGGGCTGAAAAAAAGCCGCGAGTTTGGCTCTGGGGTAGGCAGTGTGGGTAAAACCTGACTTGAGCTAGCATTTCATCTATAGCTCAAAGAAGAGACCATTCTCTAGAGCAGGGGTCCTCAAACTACGGCCCGCGGGCCACATGCAAATACAAATATTGTATTTGTTCCCATTTTGTTTTTTTACTTCAAAATAAGATATGTGCAGTGTGCATAGGAATTTGTTCATAGTTTTTTTTAAACTATAGTCCGGCCCTCCAACGGTCTGAGGGACAGTGAACTGGCCCCCTGTTTAAAAAGTTTGAGGACCCCTGCTCTAGAGAGTGAAACAAGGTTTCCATAACACCAAAATATCTGGGGGTGGGGGGGCGTGGTGGTGGTGGAAAGTGGCAGAAATCACATGATGTTTGGGAATTAGATACACAAACAAAACCTTGCAGAAAACAAACACACAAAAATTTTAGTTCCTTTTAGTTTTTTAAAATAAAGTAAGACAATAGTATCCAAGAGAGATCCTCTATTGATAAGAGTTACCTATTACTAAACAGAACATGGTAAGGAAAATGGAGAATAAGTAAAAGTATAATATTTTTATATCAAGAATATCGTTAACTTTCATGGAGCATTTTTAATCCTCACTCGAGGATATGTTTTTTATTAATTTTTAGAGAGAGAGGAGGCGGGGGCGGGGGGGAGGGAAAGAGAGAGAGAGAAAGAAAAACATCCAGAGAAATATCAGAACAACTTAATAGGTCGAAGGGAAAGAATTACACTCTAAAACGTGAATTGTGACAGATTAGAATTTCCATATTTATTTGGCTTTATTTATACCACCCTAAAGTAGGTATTTTCTGTCTTATTCTTTTGGTGACAATATGACTTAGGTCAAATGATTTGTACAAAATTTGTTACATATTCATGGAATAGACTACTGTTTTTGAATCACAGTGCCATTTATCCAGCTGAAGACCTTTGAAATCCTCCATGGAAGCCATATACAATTGCTACTCTCAAATGTAAAGAAAACTGCTTCTATGATCTCAATTACATAAAAATTTGTTTCCGGGTGACTAGGCAGAACACTTGAAATCTACTTGTTTTCTTATCAAATTATTTCACTGCTAAACATTTTATCTGCATAAAAATACATATCTAGAAATCTTATCTAACACTTCCATGGATCAATTATTTCAATTGGTTCTGAGCATATCCCATGGAATTATTTCCAGTTCTACAAAGACTTAGTACTCTTTTTTTTTTTTAATATATTTTTATTGATTTCAGAGAGGGAGAGAGAGAAGCATCAATGATGAGAGAGAACCATTGATCGGCTGCCTCCTGCACACCCCACACTGGGGATCAAGCCCGAAACCTGTGGGGGGGCGTGGTGGTGGTGGAAAGTGGCAGAAATCACATGATGTTTGGGAATTAGATACACAAACAAAACCTTGCAGAAAACAAACACACAAAAATTTTAGTTCCTTTTAGTTTTTTAAAATAAAGTAAGACAATAGTATCCAAGAGAGATCCTCTATTGATAAGAGTTACCTATTACTAAACAGAACATGGTAAGGAAAATGGAGAATAAGTAAAAGTATAATATTTTTATATCAAGAATATCGTTAACTTTCATGGAGCATTTTTAATCCTCACCCGAGGATATGTTTTTTATTAATTTTTAGAGAGAGAGGAAGCGGGGGCGGGGGGGAGGGAAAGAGAGAGAGAGAAAGAAAAACATCCAGAGAAATATCAGAACAACTTAATAGGTCGAAGGGAAAGAATTACACTCTAAAACGTGAATTGTGACAGATTAGAATTTCCATATTTATTTGGCTTTATTTATACCACCCTAAAGTAGGTATTTTCTGTCTTATTCTTTTGGTGACAATATGACTTAGGTCAAATGATTTGTACAAAATTTGTTACATATTCATGGAATAGACTACTGTTTTTGAATCACAGTGCCATTTATCCAGCTGAAGACCTTTGAAATCCTCCATGGAAGCCATATACAATTGCTACTCTCAAATGTAAAGAAAACTGCTTCTATGATCTCAATTACATAAAAATTTGTTTCCGGGTGACTAGGCAGAACACTTGAAATCTACTTGTTTTCTTATCAAATTATTTCACTGCTAAACATTTTATCTGCATAAAAATACATATCTAGAAATCTTATCTAACACTTCCATGGATCAATTATTTCAATTGGTTCTGAGCATATCCCATGGAATTATTTCCAGTTCTACAAAGACTTAGTACTCTTTTTTTTTAAATATATTTTTATTGATTTTTTTACAGAGAGGAAGGGGGAGGGATAGAGAGCTAGAAACATCAATGAGAGAGAAACATCGATCAGCTGCCTCCTGCACACCTCCTACTGGGGATATGCCTGCAACCAAGGTACATGCCCTTGACCGGAATCGAACCCAGGACCCGTCAGTCCACAGGCTGACGCTCTATCCACCGAGCCAAACCAGTTTTGGCAGTACTCTTAAATTAAAGAATGAATCAATCCTAAATATCTTTCCAGAAGTATGGTACAGTATAACCTTTGTGCTTTGGCTTATAAGAGCTTGGAATGCAGTAAGATTTCCCAGTGTAATTTTGGGGTTAAAAGATGTTGCAGGGAATAAATTCTTTAAGATATTGCTTCCAGTAGGGAATTTAATAGTACACCAAGGGAGTGGCATAGTGTTCTGCAGTTGGGTAACTGCTTTGATTTAACACTTCCAACAAAACTTATTCTTGTGTATAAACATTTCAGATGCTCTTTTTATTTTTATAAACCCATCAAAACTTTAAACCTTGACATAAGAACATTTGTCAAAGAAGCCAAGTAGCAAACCCTCAATAAAGATTATAGCAAGAGAACAAAACAAAGTCTTTTAGCAAGTGAAGCAGGTAATTCCAATTCTGCAGAACAAATTGAATGAAACAAACTTTTATATGGGGCTGTTTACAGAATGAATGTTTGTGGCCTCTAAAAATTCATACATTAAATCCCTAGTCCCTAAGGAAATAATTAAGGTTAAATGAAGTCAAAAGAGTAAGGTCCTAATACAAAAGAGCATGTAATTAAGAAAAAGATATATTAATAGGATTAAAAATATACTGGAACACACCAAAAAGCTTGCAAAATAGAGATGTTTACAGGCAATTTTCTCAATAATACAAGTTAATTATTATCATTAATCCTTAAGGGAGGATTGCAGAGCAGTTTCACAACACACTGTGTAATGAATGCTGATCTCATATAAAAATGCCAGTGTAGTCATTCCTACCTAAAGATATCCCATTAAAGATTAATTAATGTGTTGAAGAATCAATAAGTCATTCTTAAATAAAAGTAACTGAGCTGGATGGTAATAAACTAAATGTTGCAATAAAAATTCTGTACTTCAAAGTTAACAAAATCTTGTGCATAGCTCCCCTCTGCTTGCTCATGAGCATGTGCACACACACATACACACACCAAATCAATCTAAATTATACTAAATTATACTTATTTTTACCCTGGATGCTAAAAATTTCTCTGGTATGACTAAACTCATATCACATGAGTATTTGCCTACTCTGTGAACACATGAAGCTAAAAGAATTTTTGCCCAAATGGTTAGTCAGTAACCAACTGTGGGAAAGAAGAGAGTTTATCAGACTTTTAAAAAATATGACTTTAATGAATCATTTTACCTGACCTTATCAGACAGTTGTCAACTGTTAATGGTCCATATGTAACCAAATAAAATTACAGACTATAAATTGCTTAAGGGAGCAGAAAATAATTTCTTTTTTGAAAGCTGTTAGTGATGCAGTCAGTATCCTTCCTACAAATTTGCATTACTTATAACATGCAGTTTGGTCTCTCATAATGAAGATTTATAAATGGAAAATTATCCATAATCTGCTACAAATTATGGGTATATACTGAGCATACTCAATTCTTCTCCTAATTTTATTTTTTCTTCATATTAATAGATGAAAGGGAAAAAAAGAAAATTAAAAGGCCACATTCAATAGAGAGTTTTTTATAATCTGACTTCAACGTGATGTAAAGGCTATAGCATGAGCAAATAATAAATATGTTAGGTCATTTGCCTGTGATAAAAATGAGCATGGAAAAAAGACATGTGGCAATTTATATTTGGACTACTCTCCTAGTATGATGACTCTTCTTCTGAATAAACAGAGCAGTTGAATTTAAGTTCTGTTTACTTTAGTGCCAAGATATTAGAGAATTGAAATAATACAAATTTGGTAAAAGACAATTGGTCACTATTAAAAAAATACAAGTGATTTTTTTTTTGTTCAGTGTGGTATCAGTCATTCAAAAGAATCCAAAGACAAGAGAAGGGAGATGTAGAAGCTTCACTTCCTTTCTATAAACCATTCTTGTCTTTCAGGAATTTTCAAGTAGTATGATAAATACCTGTACAGAGAATATTTAGTTTAAAGCTCCAAGTGCAGGAGATATTTTTAAAAGAAATGAGAAATATTGGAAGAATTTTCCAAAGCTATTGTTTTAAATGTCTCTCTTGGCCTTGCTTCTCTGGCCTTAGATTACCTTCCATGTTCAAACTTGATTCTCATAGCTTTGTTCATCTGTTCAAGGGCCTGATTTCTATTCTCCATACAAATGTACCAAACTTAATTAATCTTTGCATAAACATATCCTCTTCAGCACCTGAAACCTATAAATTAGGGTTCTAATTTATACCTCATAGGAGGAAGTGGCCATCCACAAACTGACTACACAGAACCATAAACTGAAAAAGCAAAAGAACATCGAGTTTCTTAAAAGTACAGTGTCAATGAATTCACCAAGAGGAATTACTCAAGAGAAATTGGGAAATAACAGCACTATGTAGATATTTCAAGGTTATTATTTTTAGAATATATAGGATCATTATAGAGTACTCATTTAATATTGAAAGTTAAATGATTTTCAATCAATGTTTTGGTTATCTTTATAGGATAATGAGAGAGAAAAAAGAGCTGAGGAAAAACAGAAAATCCTACAATGCTAACACGCAAATAAGCAATAAGGAGTACAAAAAGAACATAAGTATTTTTTTAATTTGCCAAGCCAACATTATTAATTTGTTCCATGATGTATACATTCAATAGCTCTTAGAGAAGACAATCACATGCTAGGATCTGGGAATATCACATGTTGTGGGGGAAGACAAATAAGCTGGTGTAATATAATGAGAATGACATGTACTTTAGCAATCCAGATAATTCATTTATTCCATCTCTTAAATGAATACAAATTACTATAAATCCTTCGAGTGAATATTACTTCAACACATATTGATTCCTATAATAGCAGGCAGAGTGCTTAATGCTGAATGTCCAACAGCTAATTTGAGTTTATAGTTTTGTGAAAGCTACAGACAGAGAAACAGAAAAGTGTAAGCCAGTATGATAATTATAGGGTTCTATAGGAACAAAAACTGGGCATGGCCTAGCTTTGAGAGAAGAAAAAAACATCTATGCTGAGATGCGAATCACAAGTGTGTTTGTCCAGGTGAGCAGGGAGAAGGCATGGTGAGTAAGAGCATGACCTAATCAAGGAACTGATATATTTTTTAATCAGAATAAATGTAGGTCTATTCTCCCTGGCTCCTAGCTCAGTCTGAGCTAATGTGCTGAAGGAGCTAATATGAAATAATGAGGTCTCTGGGAGACGACGCAGGACTGTATTGCTGAGAGCAGATTGAATTAGATGTCTTAGGGTCTCAGAGTTATTTGGGTCATTGCAGGCCTAGTGCTTCTTGATTCCATTCTAAGAGAAATAAAAACTAACCTTCTCAAGAACCCTCTCTGGACAGTGGTTAGGCTTTGGCAAAAATAGGCTCAAGTGAAAGAAACTCATTTACTCATTAGAGCATACTCATAATTACAATGGTACTTTTTTATTTTCTAGAAAAAGAACAAAAGAAAACAAAAGAGCAGCACTGTTTCATCGTTACCACTCAAACACCTACATCCTCAACTCCTAGGGGACACATCCAGAAAAATAATCTCTTGTAAAATTGAAATCTCTACATACAATGGGGTCCTTAAGGGAGAGTTATCAATAGAATATATTCTTGACAGTTTACTCTGAGGTATTTTTTGGTATTTACAAATTGGTGTTGTTCAGATAACTGTGCAAAGAATCATTCCCATGATAGTACAAAAATTTCTGGAGTTAATAAATTGAAAATAACTTCATGGAAATCAATACTTTGGTTCAAAGAAATCTTTCCAGAATATATTGTCTAAAATTTAAAAACTCAAAACTAATTCTCTTTACACTAAATTATACTTTTTATTATTTTTTTTGTTTAACATGAATATACCTGTTTACTATCAAAACATCACAGAGTGTTTCTGAAACTTTTCTCAGTAGAGGAATTGGTCTCTTAAAGCTCTCAAATAAGAATACTTTGTCCTTCATGATTGTTTAAAGATATCTTTCTCATTCTGAATTATGGCATTAATTTTAACTGACTTCAACTCTTTATGGTATTGGCAAATACTATTGTAAATAAAGTTGTGTTTTTGGAATTATTTTTTTATAGGGGCATGGGAGATGCTTTGGGGTATAAAAGCCATAAACTGATTTATATATTGCAAATAGTAAATCACATATATCAGCTATGGTTCTAAACATTTGATTTGTTAAGTGGGACAAATCCACATACATTGTAATAGTTTAATATCTAATGTTAATTTCTTACATTTTAGACATTTGGAGGATTAATGGAAGTTTATATAGTCTTATTTTGTGTAGGGAACCTGAATTCACTTTAGATGTTGAGTTTGAGCTGTTTTGAGGAAATGATAGCTTAAAAGTACAGAAGATGACACCTGATTCACAAGGGCCCTTCTCTAAGCTGGCAGTCTGTAATTTATACATTGACTTCCACCAAATATTTTTCATCTTATTTTTTTTTAAAATATATTTTATTGATTTTTTACAGAGAGGAAGGGAGAGGGATAGAGAGTTAGAAACATCGATGAGAGAGAAACATTGACCAGTTGCCTCCTGCACACCTCCTACTGGGGATGTGCCCGCAACCAAGGTACATGCCCTTGACCGGAATCGAACCTGGGACCTTTCAGTCCGCAGGCCGACGCTCTATCCACTGAGCCAAACCGGTTTGGCTTCATCTTATTTTTAAACTAGAGGCCCGATGCACAAAGATTCGTGCAAGAATGGGCCTTCTTACCCCTGGCTGCCGGCACTGCCTTTGCTCCGGCCAGAGCTGCCTTTCTGCCTTTGTTCCGGCCCGAGCCACCTTCCCGCCTTCCCGCCTTCCCATGCTGCCTAGAGGCCCGGAGTGGTTGGGGTGGTGTGGTACACCTGCATCGTCAACATGGCAACACAAGCATCCCACCCCGCCCCTGGCCACTCGGAGCCTGCATATGCTAATTAACATGCCATCTTTGTTGGGTTAATTTGCATACTCACTCCTGATTGGCTGGTGGGGTCGCAGAGGTATGGCCAATTTGCATCTTTCTCTTTTATTAGTGTAGATGTTTTAGGTAGTGAATAGAGAGACATAAAATTACTTAATTGATATACATAGCCCTTTTGAGATAAACATTGTTTTTAAAAAATCATTTAATCTAGTTTTAGAGCATCGCTTAATCACTTTAAGAGTCATTTAATATATGCCAATTTTGACAATGTAAGCACTGTTCTGCAATACACACAGGAGATTTGTATATGGTCTTAGTCCACTCAGGCCCCAAACTCACTTCTCTAGGAATGTAGATCCTACTATATTAATGCAAGGGTAGTGCTACCATGTGCGATACCTTCGTATATGAGTTTTTAAAGTCTGAGAAAATATGCACTCTCTGGAAAAATAATGGGTGACTTCTCTAAAAAAATAAATATCGACTTAATGTTATCATGATATTTTAGTTCATTAAATTGTATAGCTGGGAAGAGAAAACATTTTTTAGGATAAATCAAGCATCTACATAATGTAAAGTAATACATACATAAGAGATATAGAAACCATTAAAGTCACTTAAATGAATCCTGTATTAAATTCTCAGTCTCAGAATATCACTGCTTATTTAGCTGGGAATAATTGCTTTGGTGAATGTTTAAGGATTGTTGGAAAAACAATTTAATAACCAAGTAGAGTGGTAATAATGAGTTTTTAGTGCATTTTTACCAAAAAAGAAAATGTAATACCAATAAAATGAGAGGGAAAGTTGATGAGGAAAGTGCAGAAAGATAATCTGACAAAAAAATAAAAAAAGCAGGTTATGAAACAAGGCTCTAGTTGGATGAAATGTAAAGCAGAATTA
The DNA here is from genome assembly GCF_000412655.1 of Myotis brandtii. Taxonomy (NCBI): domain Eukaryota; kingdom Metazoa; phylum Chordata; class Mammalia; order Chiroptera; family Vespertilionidae; genus Myotis; species Myotis brandtii. The sequence continues at coordinate 945,454 of NW_005354999.1, forward strand.
ATGATCATTGCTTATTCATTTGCCTTTATAATCACACTTTCTCATGGTTCAGATCCTTTTCCATGAGCCTATGACTCTCCATCTGATTTTTTTGAGGCACATCATCACACTTTCCAAATTTATTCTGTATTATCAGATTCCCAGTTTGGCTATCCTTTACTTTAGGGACTTGATGCATCAGTTTATACCAGATGTTAATGACTGGTCATTCCATTTATTCTCGCCTTCAGGACTACATTTCAAGTGTGAACAAAATCATGCACAAATCTTCATCTAGAAGATCTACAAAGTCAAATAAGTAAGAATAATTATAGTTGCTCCTACACAGGAAACTGAAGATCTTTCATTAACCTTTCACTTTAGTGGCTACCTCCACCACCCAGTTAGCATCAGTTTAAATAAACATAATCCTTCCTTAGAGAGGTTCCTGCTCCAATTTCCTAAAGAAGTCCCTAGTCTCTATCACATTTTTTGATGAACTATATTTATGGCACTTTTGGTAGTCTGAAATAGTTTTGTTAATCTATCCACATATATATAAAAAGCCAGGGGCCATAACGACCGAAACGACCAGACAACCGAACAACAGGCTGCGTGAGGCGACCAGGCCAGCAGGGGGGGCAGTAAGGGATGACCAAACGACCAAACAGCAGGCTGAGTGGGATGACCAGGCCAGCAGAGGGGGGGCAGTGAGGGACGACCAAATGACCAAACAGCAGGCTGTGTGGGGTAACCAGGCTGGCAGGTTGGGGGTAGTGAGGGATGACCAAACGACTGAACAGCAGGCTGCATGGGGTGACCAGGCTGGCAGGGGGGGCAGTTGGGGGCAACCAGGCTGGCAGGGGGGCAGTGAGGGGTGACAAGGCCAGCAGGGGTGGCAGTTAGGGTCAACTAGGCTGGCAGGGGGGGCAGTGAGGGATGACCAGGCTGGCAGCGGGGGCAGTTAGGGGCGATCAGGCCAGCAGGGGTGGCCTTTAGGGGCGATCAAGCTGGCAGGCAGAGATGGTTAGGGGTGATCAGGCTGGCTGCGGGGGGGTGACGGTTAGGGGCAATCAGGCAGGCAGGCAGATGATCAGTTAGGAGCCAGCTGTCCAGGATTGTGAGAGGGATGTCCCGGATTGGAGAGTGTGCAGGCTGGGCTGAGGGGACACCTCCATGCACAAATTTCATGCACTGGGCCTCTAGTTTTTTAATAATTACGTTTGCCACACTAAAGTTAAAGTTCGTAACACCAGATATTGTATTGGTGTGTGTGTATGTGTGTGTGTATGTGACTGGCACATAAAATGTTTATCATAAATGTTTTTGAATAAGTAAAGAATTCAACAATTACCCAATCTGACAAGGAGCTCTGAACATACTAATATTAATCTCAGTAATCTCATTTATATGTATTTTTCTTACATAATAACCTGAAAATTCAGGAAAAATACTTTGCACTTACATGTCCATTTTAATGTTCTCTAGGACATTGAAAATATAAAACATAAAAGCCTCAAAATAAAAAAATTGGTAAGTTATGATACATATATTCAATGGAATATTAAACAACCATTAAGTATTTTATTAACAAGTAAAAAGATTAACTATGTAGGATATGTTTATATTTTTAAAAGCTTTTTTATTGATTTTTAGAGAGAGAGGTAAGGAGAGGGAAAGAGACAGAAACATCGATATGTGAGCAAAACACTGATAGGCTGCCTCCTGCATGCCACCTCCTGGGGATCAAGCCTGCAACCTGGGCATGTGCCCTGACTAAGAATCAAACTGGCAACCTTTCTGTGCACAGAACTGATCTATGCCCAACCGAGCCACACCAGCCAGAGCAGGATATTTTTATTTTTGTTTTATTACATTTATTTATACTTTAATCAGCATATTTAAATTTTCTAACAAAAGCTTTGTTTTCCTAAAGTCCTAAAGATCTTTGTCATATATTATCAAACAGAAATTATTTACCTCAGATAAATCTAAGAAACTATCTCATAGAAACTATCTCATAGTCTTTGCTATGGACTTGTCATGATTAACTTGATTGGATTTGCTAGGTCATCTGCTACACAATGTTCATGAGAAAAGAGCATAGCACTGATTGAACTTATCAAAAAACTCAAGTCTTGTATATACATGAGGCAAATATAAAGACAACTTGGCTTATTCCCATACATTGTGAGGTAGTCAGTGCAAATCACGAAAGAACTGCACTTTATGACCCACTTTTGTGAGGGTAGAGTAACAATCTTTGTTTTTGAGTTACAAATAGATATTTTCAGCATGAGATTCTTCAGAAGTCTCTTCTATCTGACAGGGAAACTGGTAACATTTAATATAGTGGCTAGTACATTAGCCCAGGCCTTCAAATGACCATGATATCAATGATACTTGAGAAACTTGCACTGGGAAATTCATGAAAGAAAAAAAAAAGAATATTTGCCATTTGAAAGCACTGAGATGTGGGGATTGCTTGTTACGACAGCATAACTTGGTTTGTCCTGGTGAATTCATTTATATTTACCTATCTCTGAATTAGACCAAGGAGAATCCCTCCACAGTTCTGGGATGGCAACACAGTTCAATGGTCTATGTTATTTGTATAAATTTCCAAGGAAACTGGATTAATGCAGTATGGCTAGTATAATTGGTACACACCATTATGACAGTTTTGCCTATCACACGTGACCCATGTGACTCCTATGACCCACGCTTTGTGTCTACTTCATGTATCTTCAGGCCCAAGTTATAAATTCTTTTATTTCCTGTAGCAACTTCCTCTGGAGAAAAAGCAGAGCTAGAATGATTAGATGATTAACATGTACAGTGTGCTAGAAGCCAACAAGGCTTCTAAAAAGTAACTACTTATAACTGTGCTTTAGTGAAATGCAAAATTAGCTCATCCATCAGGAGAACCTTTACTTCTACACCTATTCTGACCTGAAAATATATAGGGCAATCCTTTGAAACTTTTAAATCTGATGCAGCTCTAAATGAGAACTTTTAAAATAGATCAACATGTTATTTTATCAACATTCTCTGCTATGTCAACTTTACATTTAAGAGATTTGCAAGTGTTTTAACCAGTTTTGGGCTCTAACACAGTGTTTGATCTCTAAGAAATGATGGAGTTTGTCTCAGATAAAGCATAGAGGTAGAACATCCTATATAATAAAAGCCTAATATGCTAAGTGTCCAACCATTAGTTCAAGCATTTGACCAGTAGTTGCTATCATGCACACTTACCACCAGGGGGCAGATGCTCCAACCAGTAGGTTAGCTTGCTGCTGGGGTCCAGCCGATTGGGACTGGGCAAGATGGGCCAGACATGCCCTAACCCTCCCCCTGCCCCTCCCTGGCTGGCCAACCTCCCGCCGTCCCTCCCTGCTGGCAGGCTCTGATCCCTACAGGCCAGGCCGAGGGATCCCACTGGTGCATGAATCTGTGCACCGGACATCTAGTTTATTATAAATCCACTGTGTAGGCACATTCTCTGTGTTGTAGATACAGATGGCAATCATTTTGTCAGGATGAAACCTCAAGCCCCCAAATTAATTTCATCTCTCCCCATAATGGGAAAAGTGGGAATCTGGAAAGGTTGAGAAGGAATTATTAACATTTAGCTTTAAATGTTATAAATGACATCCATACAAGAGGAAGGATGCCTAGGGTCCCTATAGAGTAGATCTTACAAACTAACTTCGAGAGAAATATAATGCCAAAAAACAAACAAACAAACAAAAAAACACCAACAAAACAAACCTTGGTCAAATAACAATACTTTTGAAAAAGAAAAAAAACAATATGTTTCAAAATGTGAAAATAAAATATGCCCATCATATATTAAATGTGAATGGACCCCAAATCCCCATTAACATTTAGAGTCTGATAAGATTGCTTAAGAAAAATTTTATTGTTTAACAAGAATTCTTAAAGTGAAAAATAAAAATAAAACATAAGGGAGTTAGCTCAGGTATTATAGATACATGGAAGCTAAAGTCAATAAAAAATACAAGTAGGTAGTAGATTATAAGAGGTAATGAAAGAAGAAATAGCTATTACAAATTTACATGCATGAAGCATAGCAGCCAAAAGCATAAGTCAAAAACTATGAGATCATAAGAATTTTATTTTTAAAATTTCATACATAGTAGACTTCCATATATCTCTTTAGAACTGGACAGAGACTAATAAATAAAAGATAAGAAAGAATAATTAAATAGTATATTTAATCAAATGAAATTATTACATATTTATAAAAACAGCTTCACATATCTAAGTAGAACCCATATTTTTCCATTTGTACTTGACTCATTAACCTAGAAATTAATGTAGCTAGCCCAAATTTTTAATTCATTAAAAAACAGACAGCAAGATAAACTATCAGATCAAAATGTAATAAAATGAGACAGATACAAATGCATTCATAGAAAAAATATTAATTGCTCCTAAATTTAAAAGTTCACAACTATAAAAACCTCAGATCAAAGAGTAAAAGTAGATTTTGAAAGAGGTGAAAATAAAATCACAACATGACAAAATTGGTGGGCTGACATTAAAGTGGTACTTAGGGGAATATTCCTTGCACTGAATCCTATAGTATTAGGAAAGAAGAAAGATCTCAAATAAATGGCCTCAGCTTTTCTCTTATGAATCTAAAACAAGAGGAAATAACCCCAAAATAAGAATAAAAGGAAATCAGTAATATCTGCGCAAAGAACTCAGGCATTTTATAAATGAGATCTCTTACTGACAAGAAGAAAAATATGTTCTCTTTCCAGGGTGTCCAATAGTACTTCTTTTAGCAGTACAGACTTGAAAATAAATCTCTGTTTAGTATGTTAATTTGATTACTTTTTAAATTTATATTTTGATATTATCATTTCAAAACCCCTACATTTTTTTTCAGTAGAAGGATGAGAGTCTAGCAATATTGCCTCTTAAGATGTTCATCAAAAAATTGTGTTCCAATCTTCTTTGCATATGCTGCTCCTCTTATAAAATAATGGAGACTATTTTCCCTCCCCTTAAATGTGGATTAGGTTTAGTGACATTTTTGACCAATAGAATCTGAAAGAATTGACGCTATGCCAGTTCCAGGCCAAGCCTGGGTGTCTTGTGGTTAATGTTCTCACACTCTTGGAATCCTGAGTCAACATGCTTTGAAGAAGTCCAACTTAGAGCCATGAAGACATGCTATGTGGAAGGGAATCAAGGCAACTTAATCAACAACCCCAGCCCCAATCATCTCCTGAGTATAGATGCAAGAGTGGCCCCCATGAGACCAGCTATGAAAGCTGTCCAGCCAAACCACAGGATCATGAGAAATATTATAAGATTAATTTTTAAGTCTTTACATTTTGGGGTGTTTTGATATGCAGCAATAGCAAACAATATGTTATTTTTCTTACAATTCAGAGAAACAAAACACCCATATGAAATACATTATTGAATGAGAAATTGTTTTACAGACATTATCTTATTTAATTTCACAACAAAATTTTATTATAAATATATATGTTTAGTCTATAACATATTCATATACATAAATTATAATTATATTTTATTGTACCAATTAAACCATTACCTAAAATTGAAAATTCCCATTTTTTTATACTACTACTACTAATAAAAGTGTAATATGCAAATCGACCAAACGACCGAACAGCAGAACAACCATCTGGATGACCTTCCAGATGCCGCGCTATGACATGCACTGGCACCAGGTCAGCCAAGGCAGGTGCGATGCGATTGGTTGGGGGGCCCTGCCATCACCCCACAATTGCCCCGCCGAGGGAGGCCCAGGCCACCGGCCAGTGGGGCAAACGATGGGGGGTAGGGGGCTGCATGATCACCCCAAAGAGGGAGGCCCAGGCCATCCTCTGCACAGCAATTAATTGCGGAGCCCTGGTCAGGTGGGCGGGGCCTCCCTCTGCTGGGCAATCGATCACAGAGCCCCACAATCGATTGCCCCGAAGAGGGAGGCCCAGGCTACCTGGCCGGTGTGGCTGCAATGGGTGGGCGGGGCCTCCCTCTGTGTGGAGATTGATTGTGGAGCCCTGGCTGGGTGGGTGGGGCCTCCCTCTGCAGAGCCATCAATTGTGGAACCCCACAATTGATCGCCCTGCAGAGGGAGGCTCAGTGCCGGGTGGGTGGGGCCATCCTCTGTGCAGTGATCCATCTGAGGGCCCTGCAATTGACTGCCCCACACAGGGAGGCCCAGGCCAGCCAAGTGATCACACCCCATGCCTGTCACCCACAGAGGGAGGCAACTGGTGGGCAGGGGAGGAGGGCAGCACCGCACAGCTGGCAAGCAGTGGCAGCAGTGGGGGTGGGGCCAGCTGCTGGCAGCAGGGGGTCAGAAAGCCCTGATAGGCCCTGATCACTGGCCAGGCCTAGGGACCCTACCCGAGGGGTCCCAGATTTCGAGAGGGCAAAGGGAGGGCTGGGGGACACCCCCCCCCCCGTGCTCGAATTTCATGCACCAGGCCTCTAGTTAAATTATCAGAGAAGATAATTTAAGAAGCTTACTTGAGTATGGCATTTGTGTTATCAGTCAACAAAACAACAACCTAAAAAATCTTAAGAAACATAGACACCTAGGAGAGAAACACTTCGGGACAAATAAGATACAAAAATATAGGCAATTATGATCTCACTCCTGCATATTTTTTCATGCTTATACTCACTTATTCTCCATTCCCTTGTCCAAATTCATACACACAGAGAAACTATTGCAAATCCTTGAATGAACTGTGCTATTTCAATCTGTGTGCCTGTACACACTTGTATGGCTACTTGTCCTTATAAGGTCTACTCTCTCTTACAGATCAAAGATATCCCCTAGTTTAATGTTCCCTTTTTACAAGTGGAATTTGTAATTTTTATTATTTTTCCAGAACTATAAGGTTTACATTTTTTAATCCCTTAAGAACATGCTGTGAAAATGTTTTACACTTGAGTCTAACACCCAGTTCTTTGAGGAAAGGATCCATATGTTTATTAGTGCCTAGTACTGGGGCTGGTAACCAGCAGAAATATGATAAATGAATAAAATGATAGCAGAAAGCCAATGTGGCTAAGTAATTAGCTACTAATATAGAATGGATTCAAGTAATGCATATACCTTTAATAGGCCACAAGCAAAAGTTATTCAAATGGGTAGAATAGTGGGTCTTTATGAAATTAATTTAGCAAAACAAGATATAGGTTTCCAATACAGTGTCAAGAAAGTATTAATGTGTATACAAAATCATATGACGTACAAAAGTAGCTTTTTAGCATATGTGTCTAATACAGTGATGGCGAACCTATGACACGCGTGTCAGAGGTGACACACGAACTCATTTTTTTGGTTGATTTTTCTTTGTTAAATGGCATTTAAATATCTACACTAATAAAAGAGAAAC
>NW_005354999.1:955718-971970 GCF_000412655.1 Myotis brandtii
CCCCCAATCGGCCCTACCCTGAGCGTGACTGAGGGTGGCATCGCAACCTCCCGATCTGCCCTGCTCTGTGCATGACAGGGGGCGGCGCCCCAACTCCCCAATCGGCCCTGCTCTGTGCCCCACCAGGGACTGCACCTAGGGATTGGGCCTGCCCTCTGCCACCCAGGAGCAGGCCTAAGCCAGCAGGTCGTTTTCTCCCGAGGGGTCCCAGACTGCGAGAGGGCACAGGCCGGGCTGGGGGTCCCCCCTCCCCTCCCAAGTGCACAAATTTTTGTGCACCGGGCCTCTAGTATAAAATAAATATCAAAAATATAAGTCTTTGTTTTACTATGGTTGCAAATATCAAAAAATTTCTATATGTGACACAGCACCAGAGTTAAGTTAGGGTTTTTTAAAATGCCGACACACCGAGCTCAAAAGGTTCGCCATCACTGGAGTACAAACTATGGATTGAGTTGTTAGGAAAATAAAACAGGTGCAGTTTGGGACACTGTAATATGCTACAGGTAAACTTTCATTATAAAGCTCTATGGATATAGCAATGCACCACATATAAGTAAGAATTTTTAAAATAAAATAATTTGAAAATAAAATAATCTCCAGATTGTCCTATATATTACTATACGATGGAATAAACTTTCTAAAAAGCTAAAATAGTAAGAGGAAACCTCATAAAAACCTTTTTTTTTCAGACCATGTACAGCTAATACACGTAGACTTGATTTTTATTCTGTGAATGAACCGCGATACCCTTTTCCTAAAATCAATATGAATTAGAAGCTGCCTTTGTGGTTCTTTAAAAAAAATCGGTAGAGAGAAAAATAAACCCTCTGGAAATCTCTGTAATGAAAAATAACCTAAATGAAAAGAAGAGGGCAAACAAGAAGGATTCAAGCTACCACTCATGATATTCACACTTGTGGCATGGACTTGACATAGGGCAACTTCTTTTTCCTTTTTTTCCCCCCATTTTTAAACCTGATTTTTATTTTTTTTCAAATTTTATTAAACTCACTGTGGTTACATTGTTTAATAAGATCATTTGTTTCAAATGTACATTTCTATGATACATGCTCTGTATATTGGTTTTTTTCTAAATAATGCATTAATTCTCTCCTCTTTGTGGTTTGCGTTGACCCTCCTTGATTGATTTTGTCGCTTGCTTAAATAAAACATAGCAGACAATCATTTCAGCACCCAATTCCCCTGCTGTACTAAGGAAAGAAAGTGCACTTAGGGGCACTGCGTTATATACATCAAAACTGCAGAAAAATTAGATTATATAACAGTGAGTTTTCTAATAATAAATAACCTGACCTGTGAAAATTGGCCTCCTGTTCAAGGTCAAAGTGGCTATCACTGCCATGCTTTCTGATTTATTTCTCTCACAAATGCAACTGCATTAAATCACATAATTTGCTCTCTTAGTAACCTTCAGATATAGGAAAAGAAAAGTGAGTCATCAAATCTATAGTGCTGGTAAATGACTATCAAAAAAGATATGTAGAAAAAGATACTTGGTATGTAACAATAGCCAGACTTTCAATGTTTTGAAAGTGTGAAACCACAGTCAACATAAAAATTCTTAGTTCATGTTCTAACTAGTTTTTATAGACCTTTTACATACTAACACTTGCTTCCTTTGACTTATGTGGGACCTAATTTCTAGGATATTTAAAGAAGCTTCTTAAAGTATTACAACAGAAAATAAAGATTCTAGCCCCAGCTGGTTTGGGTCAGTGGATAGAGCATTGGCCTGCATACCAAAGGGTCCCAGGTTTGATTCTGGTCAAGGGCACATGCCCAGGGTTGTGGGCTCGATCCCCAGTAGGGGGCGTGCAGGAGGCAGTCAATCAATGATTCTCTTTCATCATTGATGTTTCTATATCTCTCTCTCTTCCTCTCTGAAATTAATAAAAATAATGAAAAAAAAGAAAAGAAAGATTCTACATATAATGAGTAAGATATATATTAGATTAGAATCAGAGCTGAATTTTCGGGTACAAAACTAACACAACTTAAATCTTATACTGTTTAATATTAATATCATAATTCTAAAATTGTATAAAATTTTACTAACTTTATAAGTACAAATGTAGATCACATCCATACTAACATGTTCTTATTTAAAATGGCGAAAACTGAAATTCTAAGAAAAAACTGTTCCGTTTGAGGTTTGATGCTTATGAGAAGATGCAAGCAAGAAATAATATCAATGCTTATTCACAATTAATCCATCCTTCTACTTCATTAGATACAACTTAGTCACTCATCATTTCCAGTGGGTAAATCCTTCTGATCCCTAAAGTTTTATTTTTGTTGTTGTTTTTGTTTTTAATATATTTGTATTGATTTCAGAGAGGACAGAAGAGGGAGATCGATAGAAACATCAATGGTGAGAGAGAATCATTGATTGGCTGCCTCCTGTAGTTCCCCTACTAGGGATCTAACCCACGACCCGTGCATATGCCCTGACCCGGAGTCGAACCCTGACCTCCTGGTTCATAGGTCAATGCTCAACTATTGAGCCACTCCAGCCAGGCTAAAGTTGAATGTACTTTCATATAACTTCAGTTTATGTCAATTTAATTAAAGAATGTTGAAGTTAGTATATTGGAATTCAAAAATAAATCCCCCACCATTTTAATACTCGCCTGTCTTTGAATCAGTACATTCGGCGCCTCAGTCACAGCTCTAGAGGGCCTGCTATTTGCCTCTCCTTTACTGAAAGTCAGGGCATTAGAGGTGTGGTCCAAACTCTGCTCCTCAGGGATAGGCTGGGAGTGGGGGGCTCCCTCCGGATTGTATGGCACGATACACTTAGAGTGAGGTTGATGGTGAGAACCCCCATTTTGATGTGGGAGTTTTCTCAGTTGTCCAATTTGTAGGACTCAATGAGTTGCTGGATTTTTCTCAGAGAGACTTGCTATACACTTAGAGTGAGGTTGATGGTGAGAACACCCATTTTGAGGTGGGGGTTTTCTCAGTTGTCCAATTTGTAGGACTCACTCAATGAGTTGCTGGATTTTTCTCAGAGAGACTTGCTCTGGGTATAGCTATATTTTCAGTGGGTCCATGGGAGGAGGAAAATCAGGAGCCATCTTGGTCTCCATCCCCTCTCAGTTTTGTATTGGTTTGTTGTATAATTTCTAACCCTTCTTTTCCTGCCTTCCCTTGCTATCTGGGGCCTTTGTGTAGGTAGCAGAATATGCCCTGACTTTTGTAAAACACACAAAAGCTTTTGAGATTTGAAGGAATAATCCTCAGTCAACTTGAAGGCATGGAAAGGCTTGAGGCTTTACCAGCGTCAAGTTCTTCCCAGCCATGACTAGGCTGATAGGAATGCGGGCATGGTAGGGGAGACATCCTGTAGGTCTGTCTGCATTAGATGGCTGAATATACTGGGATGAGGCAGAGTAGGGTAGCGATCATCTACTCCCCACTCACTGGAGCACTCACTCTTGGGACCTGCTCCAGAGCCATGTCAGAGGCCAGCTTATTCATGCTGCTCTCCACTTTGCATCTCCGAAGTCTAGGGGCCATGTTGGCTGTCTTGGATATAATCCAGTGACATCCTCCCTTTAAGAGTAGTCGGCATACTATTTTTATTTATTTTTTTAAGTTATTGTATTTTAATTTTTCTTTCATATGTTTTCATCTTGACATATCATATTTCTAGACCAAATGGTTTGTACATCTCTGCTGCTTGAGCGGGAGGAAATCATCACAATGAAAAGAGTTATTAAAAATGGTCCATGTTGTGTAATTCCTAGGATAAATGGGCTGAGTAGCAAATATTTCTGTTGTGGAGGAAATCATCACAATGAAAAGAGTTATTAAAAATGGTCCATGTTGTGTAATGCCTAGGATAAATGGGCTGAGTACCAAATATTTCTGTTGTGAACTGTTTTTTTTTTAATTTATCTTTATTGCCGTAACCGGTTTGGCTCAGTGGATGGAGCGTCGGCCTGCGGACTGAAAGGTCCCAGGTTCGATTCCGGTCAAGGGCATGTACCTTGGTTGCGGGCACATCCCCAGTAGGGGGTGTGCAGGAAGCAGCCGATCGATATTTCTCTCTCATCGATGTTTCTAACTCTCTATCCCTCTCCTTTCCTCTCTTTAAAAAATCAATAAAATATATTTAAAAAAAATAAAATTTATTTGTGAACTGTTTTTTTTTTAAATTTATCTTTATTGTTGAAAGTATTACAGATGTCCCCTTTCCCTCCCCTCATTGACCCCCTCCACCCCACCCCTACCCCTTTCTAGGCCTTCACCACACATTATTTTTAATCATCCAACAGGAACCGCCCTCATTTAAGTTCCAAAAATTTGCTTTCTTTCAGAGTGTCTTATACTGTATAAGGATTTTGGTTTTAAACATCTCAGGATACTTGAAAACCTCACAGACAGGGTCACAATTCCTAGTAATATGGAAGTGCCATGAAAGAGACAGGACTCCTGGTCCTAAGTGCATTTGCTGTGCAAGACTGAAGTAACTCAACATCCACTCCAAATCAGAACTGTTAAAACATAGCTTTACAATTTTTTAAATATATATTTTATTGATTTTTTAAAAAAATATATTTCTTTATTGGTTTCAGAGAGGAAGGGAGAAGGAGAGAGAGATAGAAACATCAATGATGAGAGAGAATCATTGATCGGCTGCCTCCTGCACACCCCCACTGGGGATTGAGCCCGCAACCCAGGCATGTGCCCTTGGCCGGAATCAAACCTGGGACCCTTCAGTCCACAGGCCGACGTTCTATCCACTGAGCCAAGCTGGCTAGGGCTATTTTATTGATTTTTTACAGAGAGGAAGGGAGAGGGATAGTGAGTTAGAAACATCGATGAGAGAGAAACATGGATCAGCTGCCTCCTGCACACTCCCTACTGGGGATGTGCCCGCAACCAAGGTACATGCCCTTGACCAGAATCGAACCTGGGACCCCTGAGTCCAAAGGCAGATGCTCCATCCATTGAGCCAAACCAATTAGGGCTAGTCTTATAATTTTTTATTGATGTTTTCAATCTCCAGTTTATAATGGAATAGGTACCATAAAGTATGCTTCACCCTGTATTACATGCCTCTCCATGGTCAAGGATTGGAAAAGAAATCAGGATAACATTTCTTTAACCTGGTTTACTCCTCTTCTTGAGTTCTACACATCAGAGTTGCTTTTATCTGATGATCCATATGTTAAAGGTATTTCTCTCCTGTCAATAGTCAGCCATCCTTCAAGGGAGAGCTTAAATATCACCTTTCTCTGAAAGTTTTTCTTCTGTGCTTAAAAACCTGCTATCTCCATCTCTTTTCTGAAAATCTATGGTATCTGTGTACCTTTGAGAGTGCACACTACTTCTTTATTCAGAGTGCTTTTTTGGTGGCTACATATTTGTTTCCCTGATTCCATTCTTAAGTTCTTAATAGCAGAGATCACATGTCATCATTCATCCTTGTGTTTCCTAAAGCATCCACAATGGAGTTTTTAATTAAACAAAGGAATCAATGAGAGGGAAGAGTCAGAGACAAGGAATGGTAATCAATCAAAACTGATGATGCATTATGTCATTCAACTTGCTCTCAGATTGGAAGTAATTTGATGTTTTATATAATATCATCATACTCCTTACCTAAAGTTTACATTATTGAAAGTATCTAAATCCCCTGTATCTTTTGTGTGGCACCTGTCTGGGGTGGGGGGTAGAATAAACAGTAGACATTTCCTATTCAATAGCTTTAAAAACAAAACTCTTCTTAGGTATTCTAAATATATAATTGCTAGGATCTGAAATAATGAAATTCATAATCCAGAGATCTTTCATGTGAGTAAAAACAAAGGCATATAACTCTAATGCACGGCAAATGCTCACTGTTATGATCCCTCTTAGATAAATCTAACAAACAACTTCACAAAAGAATAGGAACCCCATTCAGAGCTTGCACATGCAAACACATATATTTGTATACTCCAAAAGATTCTGCTGTATTCTCACGCCTTGTGCTCTTTCTTCACATTCAACCTGGATGGCTGCTCTCACGCCAGCAATGTGAAGTGGAAGTACAGAACATTTCATTCCTGGTAAGTGCAATCAACATGGGCAGTGAGTCTGGATCATTTAGACTAAAATACAGGTTGCTTTTGTTTCTTTTGGCATTGAAATATCTTGTTTTCCCTCTTCAACTCTCCATTTAGTAATAATAGCATATCTGGATGGTGTTTTAGGCTTTTTAAAATCAAACATAAGTGCTGGTAAGAGCAGTGGTCATGAAGTCTATTCAACAGAAACTGAAGAATAAAGAGTGTCTATTGATTGCCCAAGAACATAGACAGCAAATATAGCCAAACAGGGACTGCAGGGCAGACATTCTGATTTCAAGTTTATTGCCTTTTTTCCCCTTCAAACGATGCCTCTCATATGGTGGTAAAAAGCAGGAAGAAAAATAGCACTTGTGTATGTCTACTAAGGGTTATGTTCTGGCTAGGAGATTTTCTTTTACATCTTCAAATAACTAATATGAAGTATGACATCATTCTTATTTAAAGCAGAAACTTTCTGCTGAAAGGGGTTAAATAAATTGCTTGACATGTTACTTGTAAGGCAGTCAGACCTCCAGGACACACTGTTGCTTCCTTTGATAGAGAATAATGAAGACCTTTTCAGTTTTCTGTTTTATTAAGTAATAATTGCTCAAATCATGTTTTCTAGTTGATCCTGATGAGACTATGTTAGTAAAGTCATGAACCATATATTAATGTTTTCTTTGTTGCCGAAGATAACCAATGCCACACTCTGCACATGCTATATATGCCTATTGACCATTAAAATTTTTACTATAAAACTGTTTCTCAATAAACACAATTTTCCAATCATTTTCATTTCTATTTTACTTAAATTAAATCATAACACAATATGTAGGCTTAACCATAGAATTGATACAACTCTCAATTGCTTGTTAGCAAGGAGGCTGAGTAATGATGGCCAAATATCAGTGCTCTGCATTTGATTTATTCTCTTTGTGAGTCATTTCTAGCAATGCAATTTTATTCCTTTGCTTTATATGACAATAGACTTCAAGACCTTAACCATAACCATCTGATGTCCTGGGAATCCTACAGAGTCTTATACAGGCTCATTGATTTGGTCAATTTAATAGAAGATAAATCCAGTTAAAAACCACTGGCTTCCTTTTTAAGTTAAAAGGTAATAAAAGGGCCATCTGATAGCTCATATGGGAAAGAGAAACCTTTTCCACTTAGGCTGTTGTTGAAAAGAATAGCTCAAAGAATGGTTTGTTTATACGGTCATTTTCCCCCAGCAGAATCCTGTAACACCTAAAGCCTCCCTAAGAAACCACTATGCAGAAGCAGCCCCAAAGAGCACACAGTCCCCAGTACAACCTCTCACTGAATTGAAGTGGACTACAGAGCTGAGTATGTTGTATATTATTTCATACACTGATCAACATATTTTCTTACACATATATATGAGTGGTTTACATATAGGTATATGAAGTCAACAACTGCCCTCCCCTGCCAGCCTGGTCACCCCTAACTGCCCTCCCATGCAGGCCTGGTCCCCTCCAACTGCCCTCCCTCCCCTAACTGCCCTCCCCTGCCAGCCACCTTGTGGAGGCCATCTTGTGATGACATGGGCGTGGCCATCTTGTGACCACATGGGGAAGCCATCTTGTGCGAGGGTTTGATGGTCAATTTGCATATTACCTCTTTATTATGTAGGATGTGTTATGTTACCATGTGATAGATTTACTGTTTTATCCTATATAATAAAAGAGTAACATGCAAATAGACCAAATGGCAGAACCAAACAACCAATCAAAGCATAAAATGCTAATGATATGCTAAAGCTGTTCAACTGCTCGCTATGACATGCACTGACCACCAGGGAGCAGACAGTCAACTGGTTGATTAGTCACTATGATGTGTATTAACCACCAGGGGGCAGATGCTCCAACCAGTAGGTTAGCTTGCTGCTGGGGTCTGGCTGATCAGGACTGAGGGAGATGGGCCAGACATGCCCTGGAGCCCTCCTGCAGTCCCTCCTCGGCCCAATCATGCACCGATGGGGTCCCTCAGCCTGGCCTACGCCCTCTCGCAATTTGGAACCCCTCAGGGGATGTTGGAGAGCTGGTTTCGGCCTGATCCCATAGGCCACTCCCCTTGGGAGGGTGCCAGATGCAGGACTCATGGCTGGCAAGTGCTGCTGTGGCAGCACAAGCCTCTCCCGATAGTGACTGATTGGGCGTGAGCCCGCGGCAGGCACAGTGGGGCCGGGATGAGCGAGAGTGGCAGGTAGGAGATGCAGGCAGTGTTGGACTGCAGGTTTCGACCCAATCCCTGCAGGGCACCCAGACGGACCCCACCCATGCACGAATTTGTGCACCAGGTCTCTAGTTATTAAATAAGTTAATATGTAAATATTTTAAACATTTCTGTTTTAATTTCTAGTGCTATTAATAACAATAGTGTGCATATACATAAACATAATTTCTTTTAGTTTCTCTAAATCTTGTAAGAGTTCAAATACATCCTGAGACGAAATATTCTGAAAACTGCTGTACAAATCTACACCACTTTTTTGTTGCTCATGATTATCCTAAAACCTATAATAGAAACATATTCTCTATGAGTTTAATAATAGTATTACGGTTCATTGTTTTATTATTTTTAATTTATTATATTTAATTTTTAAAGACTATACCCTCCATTTCCACCATGTGGCCATTTTGATTGATGAGAGTTTAGTGCTTTGAAAAAATTTAAGTTGCAGGACCTGTAATAAAACAAATTATTACTCTAAATGTATCTTTTCTTCCCCCTCCTCTCATCTACATACTCATATGAAGTAATACTACCACTTAATATTTGAGATTTGCTCCACAACTTATGGGCAGTTTTATTATATGAAGATATAATAAAAGACACATCAATCAAATGGATGGGACACAGATGCAATAAAGACTAAATTCTTGGTAACTGTGGAGAAAGGGAAATAAAATAAAAATTCAGTTATCCTTTCTAACTTGGCATTCTTACCCATTCACACCATTAACATAATTCTATTAACGGACCTTGTCATAAGAGACCAAAGTCAGATGGAAAACAGTGTGCAAAAAGTGAGCAAGGAGTTCTTATGTTAGTCTATGAGGTGCCTATAAAAGCAAAAAGAAAGAGCTATGAGACAAGATAAAACTTTTTAAGACTATTGATATAAAGTTATGGTAGATCCTTGGGAAAACCCATCAGATCAAGTTCACTGACCATAAAAATGACTTTAATGGACATCGTTTAGACTGATTTAAGTCATGCCAGATGACAGTTCAATCTAGAAGTGAAGGATTTATGAACTTCATTTGTGTGTGAGACTAAATGTCAATGTTTTTCTCAAAGGAAAAGTTCCAAGTGTTAAAGTTATTCTCCATAGAATTGATAAGGAGATCTACTTACATTTGACCTCATCTGGATACCACCATATGTTTGCTGAACAATTAATGAGGAAAAGATTACGTATTAAGCACAGCATTAGGTGAATACATAGCAGGCTCAGCTCTTACATTAGCAAACTCATTTTCTTGTTTTAAGAAGATTATGGAAAGATGCAAACAAACTATTCTTCACTAAGACAGATAACAGTTCACTGAGCTGCAAAGTTTTACGATAAAGATAAAGGGAAAATACGCTTATTTGCAATTATTTCACTGTGATAAACTGTTTCTAAAGGAACTGATATTGATTAACAGCAGGAAAGTGCATTATGTTGTGTATTGGATATGAAGAAAAATCTCACATATAAAAGGGAAATAACTACATGCAAAATCTTTTTTTATAAGAAGCGAGTTGTACTACTCTTTGTGATATTTTAAGCAATAAAACAAAATTAAAAAAAGAAGCGAGTTTTTCCAACCTTCATTTTAGTTCTTTTCTGAAGAAAAAAAGGACAGATTTTAAACTAATATCTGAAGTTTGCCATTCATTCTCTTCTCACTTGAATTTTATCTGAATTTTACATACAGAAAAAATAAAGTCTACACACACACAAATGTTGATCTGTTGTTGAAGGCCTTTAACTCAGCTCTGTAGTCCACTTCAATCCAATGAGAACTAAAGCATTGAAAGCTTTCAATCATGTCAAAAATAGTTACCCTTAGTAGGAACCTATCCTTTCTTTCTCTTTCTCCTTCTCTTCTCCTTCTCCTTCTCCTTTTCTCCTTCTTCCCCTTCCCCTTCCCCTTCCCCTTCTCCTCCTCCTCCTCCTCCTCCCTCCCTCCCTCCCTCCCTCCCTCTTTCTCTTTATCCCTGAAATTCTGCCTAAAGCAGCATGGACTTACAGTTTCAGGAACAACGTTAGGTATGCACATGCAGAATATTTACAATGTGAATTACAACATATTCATTCACAGTTCATCTCCTTTCAGAAATAATTAATAGTAACTAAAAAATTAAACTTTGAACCTAACCAGGCTCCTTGTCAATCAATTAAAAAATAAGTACATAATTGTAAAAGAGTAGATAGTGTAGAAAATAGAAAAATATCAAATTTGTTATAATATTGGAGAGATAAGAACGTCTTTGTACATTAATTATTCTAATAGGTAGCATGTTGTATATTATTTCATACACTGATCAACATATTTTCTTACACATATACATGAATGGTTTACATATAGGCATATGAAGTCCACAACGAAAAAGATTGGCCCAGGAAATGCTAAGCAAGTAGTCTACAGCGGGAGTGTACACTAAGTTCTTGCTTAACGTTGCCAATAGGTCCTATGACTTTAAGCAAAATGATATATAACAAAACCAATTTTACCATAGGCTAATTAATATAAATATAAGTTAAGCTCTTAGAGCAACTCATCAATTTTATACTGAAAAGACATAGAATGAAATGATGTTATTCAAGGACCTGCTGTATTTATTCAATGATTCTGGACGTAGAAAAATATCTGAGATATCCTAAAATTCAGCACTTTCTCACAAGAAAACAATCAAGAATACAGTATTTTCAATCATCCAACTTAAAAATATGAATGAGAAGCTAACACACTAGAATTAATCTGAAAAAATATTTGAATTGTAGAGATAAAAGTTTTTTTGGAACATGCAGGAAAAAGTATAAGATTTGCTACAAATAACAAAAGTCCTACTTTATTCAGAAACACTAAGCATAAAGAGCAAAGGAAGGAGATTTTAGGGAAAAAACATTGAAAATCAAGAATAAAAACCCTATTATATATGTACTTTTTATGTTTTTGAAACAGAAGGACATGGTTTGGTGTCTAATAATTCAGGCATTATACAACCTCTCTGCCTTCCCAAAATTGAACATGCACACACATTTATATACATATTTAAAATAAAATTTAGCCAATGGAGTTTGAGAGAGAAATCAAATATAGAACTCTAGATTATGAATATTTCCTATAACAGCAGGAACAGTGAACACTGAACTTGGATAACCAAAACTTTGCTCTTAAATAAATGTTATAAATATGGATACAAATATGAACAGAAAAGATAAGTATTTGTAAAGATATGTAAAATAAATTTCAGGAATCGCTGAGCTCTCTGAATCTTTGGATTACGCATATTGCCATTGCTGATAGGTATGCTGTCCTATATGCTTGGATGTTTTCCTTCACAGGCATTTGTGTTTGATGTTCACAAGCTCTGCTGACTGGGACACTCACTTGAAAATAGATATGTATCTACTTGCGGTTTGGAGGACCACCTAGGTAGGTCCCAAATTTATGAGGCTCAAATTAATGTAAACCTTTTATCATTTTTCAGGTGAGATATAAATTCTTCTACCACCTACAGTTGTGCTACCCTTCTGCTGAGTTTTTATGGTAGTATCTCCAAGATAACTCTAGGAACTTCTCTGTCCCCACACACTTCATAGACGTCAAAGCAAAAGCTCTGAGTCACTAAGGATTGGCAAAGTGCCTCAGAGAGAGAGACACAGGCTTCTGAGTTCACTTACAGCTAAAGATTACGGATTACATTCAGTTTTTGGAATATAGTGATTTGCTTTACTTTTTTTTTTTTTAGCTCAGAGATACATTTAAAAATATACTTTTAATACTATGTAGAGAATTAAAATTGTTTTACAACTAACCCATTTTTCTTTATCAGTATTGATAATTGCAATTTTAGCTCCTCTTTGGGGGAAATCCTATATAATAAAGAGCTAATATGCTAATTCGACTGAACAGCTGAACGACCTTCCGGACATCCTTCTGGACGACCTTCCAGACAAAGCCGGGGCTGCGAGGGGCTGCGAGGGCCGAGACCCTTGCACAAATTTCATGTATGGGGCCTCTAGTGTATAATAAAAGGTTAGAATTGGTATATTTGTCAATTTTGTTCATCCTGTGTTATTCTCTTATTTGTATCATCTTACTGTGATAAATTATATTTATCTGTCTATGGTTCCTTCATAAACAAAGATGACCGAGATACAGTGGCACATCCACACTAAAGGAAAGCCAGAGGATTTCGGTGTTTGTGGCCTGTGAAGCAAAGTGGATTAGCAAATCTTACTGTTTCCCTTGGAAACTTAGAAAACAAAACAACAGCAACAAAAAGGCAGAATTAGGCAATAATTGTTAGAAGCAAAAGCTAAAAGTTCATGGCTATGCATGACTATGGTTTAAATTAGAGTGTCCCCTTAGGACAATGAACTAAAAACCAGTTAAAGAAGCTAATTGGTATTAATTAGGCATGCAAAGTAAAACCACAAATCAGGGTTCATGACACTTTGAGTTACCCAGATTTTTATTATATATCAAACAACTCTCCAAACTCAATCTCGAAAAAGCACTACCCTACAAAAATCAACAACTATTATAAATGAATCCTGTGCCAGGTACTATCTAAGTGGTTCAAAAGGATTAACTCATTTGATCTTTCCATCAATGTTAAGAGATTAGTATTACAATTAGCATCATTCTAAAGATTAGAAAACGAGGGCACAGAAAAGTTAAATAACTTTCTCAAGGCAGTGCAGTTAGCAAATAGTGCCTCCATAAATCTAAGCTTTGCAGTCTCTTTTGAGAGCCTAAGCTCTTAACCATTGCTATACTGACATCAGTATTGCCATTCCTGTTTTTGCATTTCAAAGAGATTCTCTTATCATTTCACGTGTGTCTTCATAGCAAACCTTCCTTTGCTTGTGCTAGTTATATATATATATTTGTTTTTCACAAATGAGTTGGCTTCAATACATTACTTATGTGTTTCCATAATAACCTGAACTTTCTCCCAGAAAAGTGTATATTACATGGTATTATACTTTGCTCCTTTGCTCCTCTGTAGCCATAAGAAGAACATTGAGGCACCAAGGCCCTGTTTGGGTTATAGTCTACCATCATATCCAAGTGCTTGGAAAATGTTTAGTACATGGTATGTCTTTTTAAAAACTGTTGAAATAAATAAAAAGAAATGAATGTTATTGTCATATTGAAGAATGCATGAAAGAGAAAGAGAGAAAATGAATAAATAGTTCCATATATATATATATGGCTATATCACACACATTTTATCAATAACTTCATTTGACAACTGTTTAGTGAGTACCTACTATGAACAAGGCATTATGCGTATTGCAGGACATATTACTCTGAACAAGACAAATGTCTTTCTTACCTTCACTGAACTCACATTCTAGCAATAGAGAGATAATTTAAAAAATAGTTACATTAAATCATGACAAGTCTTTGATAAGCAAAAGTTAGGACCTTCTGAAGGACATAGAATGTAATCATGAGGGCCAAGAGAAGGATGAT
This sequence comes from Myotis brandtii, assembly GCF_000412655.1. Lineage (NCBI taxonomy): Eukaryota > Metazoa > Chordata > Mammalia > Chiroptera > Vespertilionidae > Myotis > Myotis brandtii. The sequence continues at coordinate 969,532 of NW_005354999.1, forward strand.
CAAAAAAGAGAATTTCAACAAGTAGCCTGAAATACAGGGTATGGCAAAAATAGATTTACAGTTGTATGGAAAATAATACAATAATTTATAACTCACAACTACAAACCTACTTTTTCTCCACCCTTTATAAGTAGGTTTCAGCTGAACAAAGTAGAGAGTAGACTGTTCAAGTTAAAAAAGAACATGTGCAAAAATCTCATGGATATGTTCATGAAATCAGATACTAACTTAATCAATATGTCTATTTTATGGATAATCAAGATCAACCCAGGATCTCCACAATACACCCCATTTTTTACCACCACCCCATAACTGTGGCCTCTATGGTCACAGAACCCAACAGACAGCTGAATCCCAAGAGAAATTATTGCTCTCGTAACATTTCCTACACCATGGGAATTAGCAATGTACTCGAGCAAATTCCAATCATAGGACTACTTTCACAAAGATTATGTGAGCAATAAAATTACATTTTCCCAAAGTACCTCTCCTTTCCCATCCTTCTCTATCACTTATTGCAATCACCCGCATCCATTTGACACAGAAGAGAAGGATGGAGTGACTATTATCTCTCCTTCATTTTTTATTGTTCTATGTGGACTCCAAGTCTCTATATGAGAAAGAAAAAAGCAGCCCTGATGGCTTTCTTTTGGGTGTAGGCATGACACTAAGAGCTAGATCATGGCATTCTGCTTTTGCACACACACGCTTTTACAGATCATATCACAGGAAGTCACTCTGTGACCAGGATGAACGAAGACTCCTCTATACCATTCACTGAGCACAGTTACAAACAAGAAACTGGGCAAACCGCAAAAGTGACTAATCAGCCCAGCCAGCATGGCTCAGTGGTTGAGTTCGACCTATGAACTAGGAGGTCACGGTTTGATTCCCAGTCAGGGCACATGCCTGCGTTGAGGGCTCCATCCCCAGTTGGAGGGAGCAGGACTACTCCCCTCTCCCAGTTAAAAAGAAATAAGGTACTCAATTAATGGAGGGAGCAGGACTACCCCCCTCTCCCAGTTAAAAAGAAATAAGGTACTCAATTACAGAATTACTCCTACTTCCTGAGAGTACTCAGTTCAGAGAAAACCTCTGCTTTCTTTAACCCTTGCAAAAAATCCAAAACAAGCCATAATCCTTTAATAAGTGCAATCTATCACTTTTTTATAGAGGGGTGTTCTTTGTTGCAGCATAGGTATGTTCCTGGCTAATGCATCTTTAGCTAATTATTTTATTTATTTACTTTGAGTTTTATGAACTTTGGCATTCCCTCATAACACAGAAAAAAATGTGAACTCTGACACATGGGTCTTTAAGCCAAATATCAAAAATTCTGAGTTTATTCTTTTCCTGTAATCTCATTTGCAGACCCTGATAAAAGAATCTGCAGACATGTTTCTTAAAAGAAGTTTTTGATTTTTTACTCAATTATCAGGAAAGGAATAAAGAGGGTCCATTTAAACTTAATTATCAGCAATAGGCCAAGAGAGATACTTACTTCCAATATCAGACATCTTTATAATGAATAATATAATTAACCAGGTTGGAATGTAGTGGATATATGGAAACAGTAGCTGCAGTTAAGCCTGAAAAAATAAGCAAAAATTATCTTGTGAGAGGTCTTGTAAACCACATTATGGTGTTTACACACTATTCTACAGACAATGCAAAACAACTGAGCGATATTAAGGTTAGGAAAGACATGATGAGGTTTGCATTTTTAAAACATCTCTTTGGGACTAGCAGTCATAATAGAATGTTGGAAGGATACAGGTAATTAGGAGGCAGTTGACGTAGAGTTGAGAAATACTTGTGCTTGTGCAGGGACAGTGGAGATGGAAGGGAGAGGATTGATAGATGTTAAGATGAAGAAATTCTAGGGCAGATGAGTGTTTCCAGGGAGAGTACAGAGGAATAAAGGATCATGTCAAAAGTTATATGTCAAGCCCAGCCAGTGTGGCTCAATGGTTGAGTATCAGCCTATCAACCAGGAAGTCATGGTTGGATTCCTGGTCAGAGCAAATGCCTGGGTTCCATCCCCAGTAGGGGGTGTGCAGGAGGCAGCCAATCAATGATTCTCATCATTGATATTTCTATCTCTCTCTCCCTCTTCCTTGCTCTCTGAAACAATAAAAATAAAACAAAATTTTTTAAAAAGTTATATGTCAAGACAGAAAGATGATGCTGAAATGTACTCTGAGGAGGAAAGATAGAAGCAGATTTGAATACAAGGAGGAATTCAGTTTTGGACATGGTAAGTAAATTATCTAAGGCATTGTGAGGAGGATATGTCTAAGCGAAAGTTGAATATAAGTGGGTCAAAAGCTCAGTAGAGAAATCTAGGATGAGATAAAGATTTAAAAGCCAGCAACACAAAGATGCCCCTTCCTTCCTTCCTTCCTTCCTTCCTTCCTTCCTTCCTTCCTTCCTTCCTTC
>NW_005354999.1:971982-978755 GCF_000412655.1 Myotis brandtii
GGTACAGCCCCTATGAAAAACAATATGGAGGTTCCTCAAAAAATTAAAAATAAAGTTATCATATGACCCAGCAATCCCTTTTCTACCCAAAACGTTTGAAAACATCCTATCTAATAAAGAGGGAATATGCTAATTGACCCTTACACCATCACAAAGATGGCAGTGCCCACAGCCACAGATGGCGACGCCCAGTCCACTCAGCCCCCCAGCCACCCAGGGTACAGGCAAGTCTCGGATGGCGGCTGCCAAGCTGATGCCTGACACGCAGGCAAGCCTCAGATGGCGGTTGCCCAGCCACCCAGGGCTGCCTGAGGCTCAGGTAACCAGGACTGGCCGAGGCTTACACTGCTGGCAGGGGAAGCAGCAGAGGTGTGATGGGGGCGTTGCCTTCCCCTGACTGTGAGAGGGGGCAGGCCAGGCTGAGGGATCCCCCCCCCCTCCAGTATATGAATTTTCATGCACTGGGCCTCTAGTATATTCATAAAGATATATGCACCCCTATGTTAATAATGCTGCAGTATTATTTATGGTGGCCAAGACATGGAAACAACTGAAGTGTCCCTCGACAGAGGACTGGATAAAGAATATGTGATAACATATATATTTATATTTATATAATGCAATACTACTCAGCCATAAGAAATGATGAAATACTGCTATTTGTAACATGGAGGGACCTTGAGAATATGCTAAGTGAAATAGGTCAGACAAAAAAAAAATCAAGAACCATATGATTTCACTCATCTAAAACTGAAAATAATAAATGAAGAAACAAGAAAAATAAATTCATAAAACTCACAGATATAAATAAAATATTTTTAACAAATAAAGAGACCAACACCATTTTTTAGTTACCAAGGACTTTCATTGATTTCTATTAACTAGAGCCAGTCCTACCTTCTCCTTTTTGACTCTATTTAATCAGTTAGAAAAGGCAAGTCTGCTTATTTTTAAAATCCTTGTTCCCTTACAGTAAATTGGAAGCCCAGAAAACAATTATGGAAGAAGTGGAAGAACAAAATATAATAGTCACTTATGCTATTTACAGTTCTCTTAAACATTCACTTTCAATTCCTTCTTTCTCATTGCAATGCTTTATGCATATACCTTCAAAAACCTAGAATCGGGAATCTGACAAATCAGGATTTTGGTTGTTGTTGTTGTTGTTTTTTGTTATTGTTGTTTTGAAGTGTCTTTATTCTGAGTTATGAACAGGTATTTTTTTATGATTGTCTATCTTAAATGTTATCAGGAGGAGGAAAAACCATAGTGAGGCTAAATCTATAAATAGTGAAGCAATTCACATTATCCTGCATGGAGGTTGCTGATCATCTTTGTGTTCTGGACAATGTTCATGATCCTGTCTGTGTTCAGATATGATTACAGGGTGCTCTTGTTTGATATTAATGATTTGTGAAAGTATTTACATTTGACAGAAGAACAGGAAGGCTCACCTGTGAGGCCCAGGTTAGTATTTAGATGATAGAATATTTAGAATATTTTACCCCCTTAAAATATCATTACTAAAGAATAGAGTTCTAGAAAGCACATAAAAATATCCTTTTTCTTTTGGTTTTCTAATTTTAGTAACCTTATGTTTAGATAAAAAATAAAAATAATTTATATAATTTTAAATTACAATTATAGTAAGTCAATTTTAGCCCATAGTTATTGATTTACTCATCTAAAGAGAAATGCCAGCAACTGGTCCATGAATAGGGTGATTCTACAGTGTTTTGTAATGTATGTATTTGAAAAAAATGTCATCTCTATTTAATCATATTAGAGCATTATTTTGAGAAAGATTTATTCTGCTTATTTTAAATGAGGACACAGTTGAGAAAAACTGTAATACTGCCTTTCAGATAAGTAAAAAGAATCATGCATTCTTGTATGCCATCTCTGTTTAGCATCAATGAAGATACAGGCTCCACAGTATAAAAGCAATTGTCTCTTTAAGAGCTGCATCTTATTTGTGCACAGCATTAGCAATAGCCCCAAGGCAACAATGAAGATGTTTTCCAAGTATTGCTGGGGAATTGTCAATGATTCTCATTGACATTAATGGGAGCTCTACTGGCAATGTTACTCCCATCACTTTGAAATGTGTAAGCGAGAGTTTCTGAAAGAAGAGTGCTTTTTTGCGAGCTTTCTACAGATTCATGAAGAAATACTTTATACTATGGATGTGTCTAAAAAATGTTGAAATAACTGTGCCATCTGCTGAATACACTAAACTATAAATTTAAGTATTCACATTAATCAAACTTGTTATCTCAGTTTTTAAAGTGGATTTTCAGTTGTCCTTTTCTTTTTCATTTTTTAGCTCCTTTGAAGGACAATACATTTGAAGTTTGTAAGAATTAATACATTTCTAAAAGAACCGATCTACCTTGTACCATGTAACTGAAATGCAGTATCAAATAGTTTGCTTCTATAGTGTTGCACCTTGATATTAGTCATATACTGACTTATTTCCAGTGCCCAGAACTATGGTAGCTCTCAGAATATAATGATACAAAACTCAGGCACATTACCAGTAGGATTAATAATAATCAAATATAAGCACTCATAAATCCACAATATAAAAGCACCACAAGAGACAAGGTACAGTAAAAGGAATAATAGTGAAGTACAAAAAGCTCTGGGAAGACTGGTCCTTGAGCTGAGTTTTAAAAGATGAGGTGTTACTATGGTAATAAAACAATAAAAAAAATTTTTCAAAAGAGGGTATATAATGTGAAAAAAAAGTCCTGTGCTACAATAGCAGGAGTTACAGAAAACACTCGGGATTAAAAGGCCACTGTGGCTCAGTCGGTGAGGCTCAGTGGTTGAGCATCAACCTATGAACCAGGAGGTCCAGGTTCCATTCCCAGTCAGGGCACATGCCTGGGTTATGGGCTCAATCCCTGGTGGGGGGCACATAGGAGGCAGCCAATCAATGCTTCTCTCTCATCATTGATGTTTCTATCTCTCTCTCCCTCTCCCTTCCTCTCTGAAATCAGTAAAAATATATTTTAAAAAATAAAATGATAAGGCCACTGTGGCTGGAGTGTGCAAGGATCAGAAGTCATCTATATAATAAAAGCCTAAGCGACCATTATGGTGGAACAACCAGAACGACCAGTCGCTATTATGTGCACTGACCACTGGGGGGCAGATGCTCCGCTCAGCCAGAAGCAGGGCTCACAGCTGGCGAGCACAGCAGCAATGGCAGGAGCCTCTCCCACCTCCATGGCAGTGCTAAGGAGCAGCGAGTCGAGCGGTAAGGAGCTCTAAGTCCCAGACTGGGAGAGGGCACAGGACAGACTGAGGGACATCCCCCCCACCCCCACCCCCAGTGCATGATTTCATGCACTGGGCCTCTAGTAGCACATAAAGAGAATGAAAAGGTAGCAGTGACCAGACTGTTGAGATTCTAGTAGGTGATGTTAAGAAGCTTAATTATTAGGATATTGACATCATTACCATCTGCTTCATAGCAAAACTTGATGGCTTAAGAGAGAAATGCTTTATTTTTACATATTTGTGTTAATGAGGTATTTGGGAGCAATTTATCTGGTGGTTCTGGGTCCAGGTCTCTGCTGTGCTGCAGACTAGATGTCAGCAGGGGCTGTGGTCATCGAAAGGTTTGATCAGGACTAGAGGAAACTACTTTCAAGGTGGTTCACTCACAGGATTGTTGGCAGGAGGCTCACTTCCTTGGGATGTGGACCTTTCTCTAAGCTGCCTGTGTATCCTCATAACAGGGCAGCTAAGTCCCCCACTCCACAAGGGACCCAAGAGAGCAAATAGGAGGGTGTGGTGACTTTTATGACCTGTGTCCAAGGTTGCCTATCATCATTTGTACTTTAACTTTATTCTTAGAGGTGATTCACTTAGTTCAACCCACATTTAAGAGGAGAGAATTTAGGCTCCACCTCTAAAAAGAAAGAGTATCAAATGGTTGGAGGACATATTTGAAAACATCAGCACCATAAGTATATCAATGCAATTAAGCAGGAGGAGGATATGATCAGATTTACATTTAGAAGAAGGTTAATCCTGCTGCTCTGAGGACAGCACCTTAGAGTCAGGGCGGATGGCCTGTCATTGAAAGTAAACTATTGCAACATCCCTGGTCATGTGGTAGTAATGTGGATCCAAGTGCAGTCAGAGAATATGAAGATAATGTTTTGGATGTAAATTGATAAGGATGGCTTTGTAGGAAGACAAATAAGTTATTATGAATGGATCCTAGATTTATGGCTTGTTTAAATTCATAGTCGGTGGTGCCATTACATGTAATGGGAAGCACCAGAAAATAAGCAGCTTAAGGTCAACATTCAGGTAGTTTAATGGTTGGGAAGATCATGAATTCAGATGGCTGTGATGTATTTGATGTGCAACTAAGAAATCAGTTATATGAGATGGGACTCAAAGAAAAGATTGGTAATGTAAAATATAAAAAATAAGTTTAGTAACATAAACTTGTGAATCTGTATAGGTGATTATTAAGGCTCTAATTTGCATGAAATCATCTAAGATTAGAGAATTGAAATCAGGGGAAAGGGATTAGAGCTGAGCATGAACAGTATATATTTAACAAAGTCATAACAAGAGAGATATTATTCACTCATTTACCTATTTTCATTAAACAAATACTAAGCAATTACTACATGCTAAGCACTGTGCCATAGTTAGTGTTTATAGCAACAGATAATATAGGAATTTTTGTTCCCTGATCTTCACAGTTTGTAATTAAATAAAGTATCTGTATAATTTGAAAATGTAATGCAAAAAGTGTGAAAATTGAGGTGAGTATAGTTGCCCATCAGAGAAAATAGATGAGGTACTTAATCACACTTTAGGTCTCAGGCAAGCACATTCTAGAGGACAAGAGAGAAACTGGAGTTAGTATGATATCTAGAAGTGTGGAGACAGAAATCATGTCAGGCATTATAATGGATCTGCCTCAAGTAGTACTCTTTATTTTTCTGGAAATCAGAAAATGATCCTTTCCTATATTATGGTGCTAGTGAAGGCTGACAGGCATTGTATTCTGACTCTGCAAATTACATGAACAGGTATCTGAACCAAGGCTATCAAATTAGGATACTTCCCCAGGGCCTTTGATCTAGAATTAGAACTAGAAGGGGAGTACCTCTTTGATAGAAAAGGAAGGGGACATGGGAGCAAGTGGAGTCAGTCTCTTGCTTTGTGAGAAGAGTAAAGCTTCTTATAAAGGCAGAAAAAAGAGAAAACACAACATAGAGAGGGGAATGCAGAGGAAGCACTTGGGTGAGAGGAGAGGGTATGACAAATACAAGTTTATATTATCAACCTAAATCACTTGAAGAAATATTGAGGAATTAACTGTCATTTTAAGATTTTAGGCATTCTTGGAAGAGAGGTTTAACATAATTGAACATTGTCAATGCTATTAGTCTTCAAATAATAAAATGGCTGAAATTATATGCATATAATATATATCTGCATATGTGTAGATATGTACATATATTGAATTTAGAAAAAGAGAGAGCAGTTGTAAGGGTAGAGAAAGAACCTTCAATAACTGGCTGTGATTTCAAGGAGAGAAGCAAGCCAGGGGTAGGAAGGATCACAAAGTCCAGGGAAGGGGGTTGTCTGATTCAGAAAAGTGCATTAGCCTATGTGTAAATACTGATTGTTATAATTTAGTATATGAAGCAGCAGCAAATTCAGGAGAGTTCAGGGATAATCGTTAAGGGAAGAATAATTTATTTTCAAAAGGAAGAGGGAAACTGATTTCCATCACTCTTAATCACAGAGTGGACAGAATCTTTAAGCCACGTTAATTCACAAGTTTGTCACAAGAAAAGGTTTTTTTTGTTGTTGTTTTTTTATAATATATTTTTATTGATTTCAGAGAGGAAGGAAGAGGGAGAAAGAGATAGAAACATCCATGATGAGAGAGAATCATGGATTGGCTGCCTCCTGCAAGTCCCCCACTGGTCATCAAGCCCACAACCCGGACATGTGCCCTTGACCGGAATCGAACCTGGGACCGTTCAGTTCACAGGCCGATGCTCTATCCACTGAGCCAAACTGGCTGGGACCAAAAGAAAAGTTTTATTGTAAACACCAGAGGCTCGGTGCACGAATTTGTGCACCAGTGGGGTCCCCAGGCCCGGCCTGTGGAATTGGGCCAAAACTGGCTCTCCAACATCCCCTGAGGGGTCCTGGATTGTGAAAGGGTGCAGGCCAGGCTGAGGGACCCGACCAGTGTACAGTCAGGGCTGGGGAGGAATGTGGGAGGTTGGCCAGTGGGGGAAGAACCATAGCAGGGCTCCCGGGTGTGTCTGGCTCATCTCACTCAGTCCCAGTCAGCTGGACCCCAGCAGCAAGCTAACCTACTGGTCAGAGCGTCTGCCCCCTGGTGGTCAGTGCACATCATAGCAAGTAGTTGAGTGGTCTTAGCATATCATTAGCAAATTACACTTCAATTGTTTGAATGGCCGACCGGATGATCTGACACTTAGCATATTAGGCTTTTATTATATAGGACTAGAGGCCTGGAGCACAAAATTAGTGCATGGATGGGGGGGGGCCCTCAGCCCAGCCTGCACCCTCTCCAATACGGTACCCCTCAGAGGATATCTGACTGCAGGTTTAGGCTTGATCTCCAGGATCAGGCCTAAACCGGCAGTCGGACATCCCTCTCACAATCCAAAACCTCTGGCTCCTAACTGCTCACCTGCCTGCCTGCCTGATTGCCCCTAACTGCCTCTGCCTGCTGACCTGATCGCCCCCAA